>NC_058520.1:50771620-50931620 GCF_904849725.1 Hordeum vulgare subsp. vulgare | reverse complement strand
GCGCCTCGCGAGCAGAGGCCGGTGATTAGGCCTGATGGGCAGAAGTAAGTGCATTTACTCTTTTTGTACCTTTTGCCTTCACGTTTCTTCAAATATCTAATGTGTTGGCCTTGTCATGTTGCAGGGGTTGGCATCATGCCAGTGGAGTCCGGAGGCCCAACACCTTCCTTGGAGTGCTTTGCCAGCAAAATTTCACGGGGTTTGTCACGTTGGCCGGTGAGGGTCAGTTTACATAGCTAGGATTGAGTTGGGTGCACTACAAGGCTGCGCGGGCCCCACCAGAGGAGATGATCAATGATGCCTTGTGCCACACGAGGGCTGAGATGTTGATCAAAAGCTTTTGGGTAATTTCTACTTTACACAATCCAAAATTAATAATAGCTAGTTATTGTACTAATCAGTGTTATCTCGTTTGATTCCATACCTTCCATAGGTGTGAGGAGGGATACGAGGAGGATATGGCAAAGGTTCTCGATACCGAGTGCAAGTGCCTATTACATAACTTACAGATGAGGTTCGGCCGCGGGCTGTTCGAGGCTACTATGCCACGCGTGGTACTAAGAAGGACAAGACGCCGTTCCACGAAAAGTTTCTGGAGAAGCATCGGTATATGAAGGTAATTACCTATTCTTAGGCCTTGTACCTAGTTTGCTTGCTTTGATTCGTAGGCGTAGCGCTCAAATTTCTATTTACTAACTAAGGTGCCCCCGAGATGGTGTGCGGATAAGATTGATTGTTGGGAGGCGTTGGTGGATGAGTGGTTCATAGACCACTGGCAAGCCATCCACAATAATGCAAAGGACTGGCGTGCCCAAATGGTTGGTGTGCGACACCATCAAGGCAGCCCCAACTTATTTCAGTTCGGGTGGCACTCGTTATATGGTTTGCTTCATGATTCATGATATTCATTCTTCATGCTATCTTGAGTCCTTTACTAATACTTTGTTCCTCTCTTTCAGGCATCACACAATAACACGGAGGTGCCAGAGGTGTACGACCTCTATGCCGTGGCCCATACTGCCTCGTACAAGAAGGCCAAGGCATTCTCTGAGTCTGACCTCGATCATCCTGAAAAGTTCACCATCATCTCCTCCCACCACAAGCTTGTGAGGAACCACGAAGAGGGGAAGGTGAGGAAAGGGGGGACTTTATAACCCGAGCAACCATCCTTTTTATCCAGAGCCGATGATGATATCTAGTGGCGGGAGGCCCCATGGCTCGATAGCCATTGGAGATGGACTGATACATTGTCCTCTCACTCTCCGGAGATCAAGGCACGCCAAACGAGCTCCGATCCTAAGATAAGGACTCGTCCATCACGAGTCGATCTCACAATCGAGGTTAGCTATACGGATTGAGATATCTTTCCTCCATTACATTGTGTGTGTGTGTGGCCATCGATAATTACAATGCTAACGAGGAGTGGTGTTGCGGGTTGATCTTTAGAAAGAGAGAGCGACAACCCACGCGCTTCTAGAGGAGAGGACTGGGTGGCAGCGGAGAAGGAGCTGGACCCGAAGGAGAAGACAACTCGGTTTTTTTATGAGGAGAGGGTACGGATCGAGGCGGCTCACCGGGCCATGTATGAGCTCCTCGTGGTAAGTTTCTTCTGCATATTAGCCAAATCATGGACGTAATATTCATTTCCTTACTAACTAATATGACCGACTCATCTAAACCAAATGTGCAGTCTATGTGCGAGAAGACCAGTCAGACTCCTCCGCCGATGCGAGTCATTACTGCGGCGGGAATGATGAGTTTCATTTGAATGGTCATTAGTTACTAGTCTTAACATTTGAGTGTCATCATGCTAACAAGACATTGCAAATGATCTTTGGTGCAGAATAACTCCTGGGCCGCATCGCACGCCCATTCACCACGTGAAGTCGGCCTGAGGAACCCCAATGCACGACCTCCGTGATGACGACGATGGCATGTTTTTTCTAGTGTTTTGCTTAATAAATGCATACTTAGCTTTGTACATGCTAGTGATGTTTGTTGTGTATCCCTGGCAATGGCGCCAGAAATACTTCTGCTACTGCAAAAAGATCTCTGGCAACGGCGCCGGAAATTGTCATGTCGACGGCACCAGGAATTCTTCAGCGGCGGCTACGCCTTAAGGGACTTCCTAGGAAAGTATGCAAAGGATTTCCCCCGTGGACTTGGAGCCTTGCATTGGTGTTCCCTTGAAGCGGAAAGGGTGATGTAGCACAATGGTGGTAAGTATTTCTCTCAGTTTGAGAACCAAGGTATCAATCCGGCGGAGGAGTATCTCAAGATCCTGCACAAACACAAAACTTGCTCCCAATGCTATGAAGGGGTTGTCAACCCCTTATAGATTGTTTGCCAAGTGAGAACTGAAAGCAACAAAGTAACAAAGCAAAGTAAAAGCGGATATGTAAACGATGGATGTGAATAGACCCGGGGGCCGTAGTGTTTACTAGTGGCTTCTCTCATCAAAGCAAGTAGACGGTGGGTGAACAAATTACTGTCGAGCAATTGATAGAACCGCGCAAAGTCGTGACGATATCTATGCAATGATTATTTCTATAGGCGTCACGTCCAAAACAAGTAGACCGATACTTTATGCATCTACTACTATTACTCCACACATCGACCGCTATCGAGCATGCATCTAGTGTATTAAGTCCATAAGAACAGAGTAACGCCTTAAGCAAGATGACATGATGTAGAGGGATAATCTCAAACCAATGATAAAAACCCCATATTTTTACCCTTGATGGCAACTACTTGATGTGTGCCTTGCTGCCCCTACTGTCACTGGGAAAGGTCACCACATGGTAGAACCCAAAACGAAGCACTTCTCCCATTGCAAGAATCATAGATCTAGTTGTCCAAACAAAACTCAAGACTCGGAGAGACTTACAAGGATATCAAATCATGCATATAAGAAATCAGCAAAGACTCAAATATATATCATAGATAATCTGATCACAAATCCACAATTCATCGGATCTCGACAAACACACCACCAAAGAAGATTACATCGGATAGATCTCCATGAAGATCATGGAGAACTTTTTATTGAAGATCCAAGAGAGAGAAGAAGCCATCTAGCTACTAAATACGAACCCGTAGGTCTTAAGTGAACTACTCACGAGTCATTAGAGGGGCGATGATGATGATGAAGAAGCCCTCCAACTCCAAAGTCCCCTCCGGCAGGGTGCCGAGCAGGGTCTCCAGATGAGATCTCGCGGAAACAGAAGCTTGCGGCAGCAGAAAAGTATTTTCGAGGCTCCCCTGATTTTTTGCGGAATATTTGGGAATTTATAGGCCAAAGACCTAGGTCAGGGGGCGGTCAGGGAGGCCACAAGCCTGCCCACCGCAGCCTCCCCCCTGGTGGCAGAGTGGGGGCTTGTGGGCTCCCTGGAGCCCACCTGGCCTGGCCCAACGCCCCCGTGGTCTTCTTCCGTTCGGGAAAAAATCATTTCGGGGTTTTTCTTCCGTTTGGACTCCGTTTCAAAATCAGATCTGAAAAGAGTCAAAAACACGGAAAAAACAGGAACTGGCACTTGGCATTGAATTAATAAGTTAGTCCCAAAAAAGATATAAAAGGTACATAAAACAACCAAAGAAGACAAGATAACAACGTGAAACCATCAAAAATTATAGATACGTTTGAGACGTATCAAGCATCCCCAAGCTTAACTCTTGGTCGTCCTCGAGTAGGGAAGTGATAAGAATGAATTTTTGATGCTTTCATGCTACCTAGCATAGGTGTCCTTTGTAATACGTCTTATGTGACGTGAATGTACAGATCCATTAGATTCAAAACAATAGTTTTCTATTGACGTGGAAACAATAATAATTCAAGCAAACTAGCAAAGTAATCATGAACTTTCAAAATAACAAGGCCAAAAGAAAGTTATCCCTACAAAAGCATATAGTCTGGCTATGCTCTATCATCATTGCACAATGAATTTAAATCATGCACAACCCCGGTATTGGCCAAGTACTTGTTTAACTGTTTTACTTTATCAAACCTTTTCAACTCTCACGCAATACATGAACGTGAGCCATGGTTATAGCACTATAGATGGTGTGGAATGTAGTGGAGGTTGCAAGACAAAAAAGGAGAAGATAGTCACATTAACTAGGCATATCAATGAGCTGTGGAGATGCCCATCAATAGATATCAATGTGAATGAGTAGGGATTGCCATACAAATGACGCACTAGAGCTACAAGTATGTGAAAGCTCTTAAAGAAAACTAGTGGGTGTGCATCCAACTTGCTTGCTCACGAAGACCTAAGGCCATTTTGAGGAAGCCTATCATTGGAATATACAAGCCAAGTTATATAATGAAAATTTCCCACTAGCTATATGGTGGTGATAAAATGAGAGACTCTCAATCATGAAGATCATGGTGCATAATATGCACAAGTGTGGAAAAAGTGGTAGCCTTGTCCCTTCTCTCTTTTTCTCTCATTTTCTTTATTTTATTTTTTCGGTGGGCTGTTTGGCCTCTTTTTTTTTGCTGGGCTTCTTTGGCCTCTTTTATTTCCTCACATGGGACAATGATCCATTAATGATGATCATCACACTTTCAACTCAAAACTTAGAGAAACTATGACTGTATATGGAATGCCTTCGATAGTGTACCGTGGCAACGATCTAGCATGGCATAGACATCAATGGAAACATCATGCTAACTATCTTACGATCATGCAAAGGCAAAGTAGACATGGTGGCACATGTCATGGTGGTAGTTGCATGGCAATATATCTTGGAATGACTTCGAAAAAGCCATAATAGGTAGGTATGGTGGCTGTTTTGAGGGAGGCTAAGGGTGGGTTTTGTGCACCGGCAAAAGTTGCACGGCACTAAGAAGATAGTGATGGTGGAAGGTGAAAGTGCATCTAAACCATGGACTCAACATTAGTCATGAAGAACTCATACACTTGTTGCAAAAGTTTTATTAGTAATCGAAACAAAGCATTCAACGCATACTCCTAGGGGAAGGGTTGGTAGGTATAAACCATCGTGCGATCCCGACCGCCACGTAAAGGATGACAATCAATATACTAATCATGCTCAGATTTCATCACATAGCGGTTCACCATACGTGCATGCTACGGGAATCACTAACTTCAACGCAAGTATTTCTAGATCCACAACACCTTACTAGCATGACTTCAATATTACCATAACCACAACTCAAAACTAATTCAGTGAATCAAACTTCTCTAACTATTCAATGCACATGAAGGTGGAAGTTTTCGTATCCCTTTGGATAACTACCCCTTTTGAGACTACTTTCAAAGCATAGATCAACTACCAAGCCACGCACCGCTGTGCTCTAAAAGATATAAGTGAAGCACATAGAGCAAAAGTATCTAGCTCAAAAGATATAAGTGAAGCACATGTGAGCTGAGTGGTCTACCAAAAGATATAAGTGAAGCTCGACAAAATCACGGTGTGTGCATGTCTCTCTCTCTAGGTGTGCAGCAAGGATGATTGTGACACAACAAAAATAAAATACTCCTATGATACAAGACGCTCCAAGAAAAAACACCTAACATGTGGTGAATAAAAATATAGCCCCAAGTAACGTTACCGATGGATTGAAGACGAGAGAGGGGATGCCTTCCCGGGGCATCCCCAAGCTTAGGCTTTTACGTTATCCTTGAATCTCTTGGGGTGCCTTGGGCATCCCCAATCTTGAGCTCTTGCCACTCTTTATCTCTTTGTCCATATGAACTTCACCCAAAACTTGAAAACTTTACAACACGAAACTTAAATAGAAACTCGTGATAACATTAGTACAAGAAAGCAAACCACCACTTCCTGAGGTACTGTAGCAAACTTAAATTCTACTTATGCTGATGTTGGGTTACTGTACTTTCAATCTTCCATGGCTAATACCCCCCGATACTATCCATAGTTTCATCAAAATAAGCAACCAACACAACAAAAACAGAATCTGTTAACAGCACACCAGTCTGTAGCAATATGTATATTTCGTATACCTTCGGTCCTTCAAAAATACTGAAAACTTACGACAGTCTGAAGAATTTGCATAGCAATCAGCAGCAAAAAGAATCAACTCAAAAGCACTTACAGCAAAAAATGAAAATTATTTTCGTGAGCAGAAAGTTTCTGTCTTTTCCAGCATGACCAATCAATCATCCCCAAGACTAATCATAACGGTTTTGCTTGGCACAAACGCAAAAAAGAAACACAAAAACACAATCATAACAGAATTATGAAAGTGTGGAAAACACAAAACAGGAAGAAAAAGGATAGATTCGGTGGGTTGCCTCCCAACAAGCGCTTTTGTTTAACGCCCTTAGCTAGGCGAAAGTGATGGAATCACATATAGTCATCTTCGGTGCTCAAACGATAGGTAGCCCTCATCATAGATTCATAAGGAAATCTTATTTTCTTTCTAGGAAAGTGCTCCATGCCCTTCTTTAAAGGTAATTGAAATCTAATATTCTCCTCCTTCATATCGATGATAGCACCAATAGTCCTTAGGAAAGGTCTACCAAGAATAATGGGACATGAAGGATTGCAGTCTACGTCAAGTACAATGAAATCCATGGGTACATAGTTCTTATTTGCAACAATAAGAACATCATCGATCCTCCCCATGGGTTTCTTGACAGTAGAATCCGCAAGATGCAAATTAAGAGAACACTCTTCAATCTCATGAAAACCAAGAATATCACATAAAGACTTTGGAATCGCGGAAACACTAGCACCCAAATCACACAAATCATTGCACTCATAGTTTCTGATCTTGATTTTGATAGTAGGTTCCCACTCATCATGAAGTTTTCTACGTATAGAGACTTCTAGTTCGAGCTTCTCTTGAAGAGATTTCATCATAGCATCTACGATATGCATGGTAAAGGCTTTGATTTGGCTATAAGCATATGGAGAGTTTCCAATGGATTGCATCAAAGAAATGCATTCAAACAAGGAGCAATCATCATAATTGAATTCCTTGAAATCCAAAGTGGGAGTTTCATTACTACCCAAAATTTTGACTTCTTCTACTTCACTCTCCACACCTTTATCATCAAGATAGGTGGACTCCCAATCATTGGGGCGTTTTTCAACCAAAGTGGATTCATATCCAGCCCCTCCATAAGTAGGTTTGACAAGCGAAAACAAAGATTCGAGAGGAGACACACCAAGCACTTTAAGATCTTCGTGATTTGCATCACTAGAACGCAGCCTTTTAAACCATTCATGTCTAGCGCAAATTTGGGCGGTTCTTTCTTTGCTCTCATTCATGGAGATACGCATAGCTTTCAAAGTTTCATCCAAGTTGACCTTGGGAGGAGCGCATCTAACTTTGAAAGCATCAATATCACAAGACATCCTATCAACGCTCTTAGCCAAATCATCTATTTTGAGTAGTTTTTCCTCTATGGACGCATTGAAAATCTTTTGAGAGTTGATGAACTCTTTGATATTACTCTCTAGATCAGAGGGTAATTTGTTGTGATTTCCATAAGTGTTGCTGCAGGAATTGCCATAATTGTTAGAGGAGTTACTAGGAAAAGGCCTAGGAACATAGTTTCCTCTAAAAGCATGGTTGTTGCCAAAATTATTCCTACCAACAAAATTCACGTCCAAACTAGCGTTGCTACTCTCAATCAAAGAAGATAGTGGCATGTCATTAGGATCTACGGTAGCGTTTCTACTAGCAACCAAATTCATCAACTCGTCCATCTTAGCACTAAGCGAGTTAATCTCTTCTATAGCGTGCACCTTTTGCTAGCAGGCGACCTTTCAGTGTGCCACTGAGAGTGGTTGGTCATGATATTGTCTAGGAGTTTTGAGCATCTCCTAACGTGATTTCCATGAACGTTCCACCTGAGGCAGAGTCAAAGATATAGCGAGAAGAAAAATTCAAGCCAGCATAAAAGATTTGTATAATCATCCACAAACTCAAGCCATGAGCGGGACAATTTCTAAGCATTAGCTTCATCCTCTCCCAAGATTGTGCAACGTGTTCATGATCAAGTTGCTTGAAATTCATGATATCGTTACGTAAGGAGATGATCGTAGCCGGCGGAAAATACTTGGATATGTAAGCATCTTTGCACTTATCCCAAGAATCGATACTATTTTTAGGCAAAGAAGAAAACCAAGTTTTTGCGCGATCTCGCAACGAGAAAGGAAAAAAGTTTCAACTTAATCACGTCATTATCCACATTTCTTTTCTTTTGCATATCACAAAGCTCAGTGAAGGTATTGAGATGGGATGCGGCATCTTCACTGGGAAGGCTAGAGAATTGCTCTTTCATAACAAGATTCAGCAAAGCTGCGTTGATTTCATACGATTCCGCACTAGTGGCAGGAGCAATCGGAGTACTAATAAAATCATTATTATTAGTGCTCGAGAAGTCGCAAAGTTTGGTGTTTTCAGACATGATGTCTTCAACAAACAAACAAGCACACTAGCAAGCAAGAAAATGGGCAAAGGCAAAAGAAAACGGAGAAGGCGAAAGGCGAATGAAAACGGCAAATGTGAAGTGAGGGAGAGGAAAACGAGAGGCAACTGGCAACAAAAGTAAATGCAAGAGAAGAGTTTGTGAGACCTACTTGCATAGATCTTGATTTCTCTTCCACGGCAACGGCGCCAGAAATAATTCTGATGTTTGCTTTGTATCCCTCGCAATGGCGCCAGAAATACTTCTGCTACTGCAAAAAGATCTCCGGCAACGGCGCCGGAAGTTGTCGTGTCGACGGCACCTGGAATCCTTCAGTTGCGGCTACGCCTTAAGGGACTTCCTAGGCAAGTATGCAAAGGATTTCCCCCGTGGCCTTGGAGCCTTGCGTTGGTGTTCCCTCGTAGCGGAAAGGGTGATGTAGCACAGCGGTGGTAAGTATTTCCCTTAGTTTGAGAACCAAGGTATCAATCCAGTGGAGGAGTATCTCAAGATCCTGCACAAACACAAAACTTGCTCCCAACGCTATGAAGGGGTTGTCAATCCCTTACAGATTGTTTGCCAAGTGAGAACTGAAAGCAACAAAGTAACAAAGCAAAGTAAAAGCGGAGATGTAAACGATGGATGTGAATAGACCCGGGGGCCGTAGTGTTTACTAGTGGCTTCTCTCATCAAAGCAAGTAGATGCGGTGGGTGAACAAATTACTGTCGAGCAATTGATAGAACCGCGCAAAGTCGTGACGATATCTATGCAAAGATTATTTCTATAGGCATCACGTCCAAAACAAGTAGACCGATACTTTCTGCATCTACTACTATTACTCCACACGTCGACAGCAATCCAGCATGCATCTAGTGTATTAAGTCCATAAGAACAGAGTAACGAATTAAGCAAGATGTCATGATGTAGAGGAATAATCTCAAACCAATGATAAAACCCCCATCTTTTTACCCTTGATGGCAACTACTTGATATGTGCCTTGCTACCCCTACTGTCACTAGAAAGGTCACCACATGGTAGAACCCAAAACTAAGCACTTCTCCCATTGCAAGAATCATAGATCTAGTTGGCCAAACAAAACCCAAGACTCGGAGAGACTTACAAGGATATCAAATCATGCATATAAGAAATCAGCAAAGACTCAAATATATATCATAGATAATCTGATCACAAATCCACAATTCATCGGATCTCGACAAACACACCGCCAAACAAGATTACAACGGATAAATCTCCATGAAGATCATGGAGAACTTTTTATTGAAGATCCAAGAGAGAGAAGAAGCCATCTAGCTACTAACTACGGACACGTAGGTCTGAAGTGAACTACTCACGAGTCATTGGAGGGGCGATGATGATGAAGAAGAAGCCCTCCAACTCCAAATTCCCCTCCGGCAGGGTGCCGAGAAGGGTCTCCGGATGAGATCTCGGGGAAACGGAAGCTTGGGGCGGCGGAAAAGTATTTTCGAGGCTCCCCTGATTTTTTGCGGAATATTTGGGAGTTTATAGGCCAAAGACCTAGGTCAGGGGGCGGCCAGGGAGGCCACAAGCCTGCCCACCGCCGCCTGCCCCCTGGTGGCGGAGTGGGGGCTTGTGGGCTCCCTGGAGCCCAACTGGCCTGGCCCAAAGGCCCCCTGGTCTTCTTACATTCGGGAAAAAATCATTTCGGGGTTTTTCTTCCGTTTGCACTCCATTCCAAAATCAGATCTGAAAAGTGTCAAAAACACAGAAAAAGCAGGAACTGGCACTTGGAACTGAATTAATAAGTTAGTCCCAAAAAAGATATAAATGGTACATAAAACAACCAAAGAAGACAAGATAACAGCGTGAAACCATCAAAAATTATAGATACGTTTGAGACGTATCAGCTAGTTAGCCCAATTATGCCATATACTTAGCTTATTATCCCTAAAATGACATACTTAGCTAATTATCCTCCAAAATGTCATAATTAGCTTATTATTTAGTTCATTGATGTCATAATTAGCTTAGTTAGGACAAAAATGTCAGAATAACTTTGATTAGCTCATAAATGTCATATACTTAGCTTATTTTCCTCCGAAATGGCATAATAAGCTTAGTTTGCTCTAAAATGGCATAGGTACCTAAGTTTACTCTAAAATGACTCAAATAAAGAATAATAAGAATGAAAACAAGGAAGAGGAGAAAAATAAAGAATAGAAGAAGAAAGAGAAGAAAAGAAAGAATAAAAGAAGAAGAATGAACAGGAAAAGGATAAAAAGATAGAAGAGAGAAGAAGAAGAAAATAGATTCTTATTCTTCCTTTTTCTCTTATTTGTTTTTCTCAATCTTCTACTCCTTCCTCTTATTCTTATTCTTCTTCTTTCTTCTTCTTCTTTCTTCTTTTCTTTCTTTCTCCAAAATGACATAATTAGCTTATTATTTAATTCATTTATGACATAATTAGCTTAGTTAGGTAAAAAATGGCACAATAACTTTGGTTAGCTCATAAATGTCATATATTAGCTTATTTTCCTTCGAAATGACATAATAAGCTTAGTTAGTTCTAAAATAGCATAATTACCTACTTAGCTCTAAAATGACACAAATAAGGAATAAGAAGAAGAAAAACAAGAATGAGGAGAAAAAGAAACAATAGAAGAAGAAAGAGAATAAACAAAAAGAATAAAAGAAGAAGAATGAGAAGGAAATGGATAAAATATAGAAGAGAGAAGAAGAATAAAATATATTCTTATTCTACCTTTTTCTCTGCATTCTTTTTCTCCATCGTCTACTCCTTCTTCCTATTCTTATTCTTCTTCTTTATTCTTTTTCTTTCTTTCTCCAAAATGACATAGTTATCTTATTTAGTTCATTTATGACATAATTATCTTAGTTAGGTTAAAACTCGCATAATAACCTTGGTTACTCATAAATATCATATACTTGGTTTATTTTCCTCCAAAATGACATAATAAGCTTAGTTAGCTCTAGAACGGCACAATTACCTAAGTTAGCTCTAAAATTACAAAAATAAGGAATAAGAAGAATAAAAACAAGGAACAGGAAAAAAGAAAGAATAGATGAAAAAGAAAGAATAAAAGAAGAAGAATGAGAAGGAAAAGGGATAAAAAGATAGAAGAGAGAAGAAGAATAAAATATATTCTTCTTCATCCTTTTTCTCGGCTTTCTTTTTCCCCATCGTCTACTCCTTCTTATTCTTATTCTTATTCTTCTTCTTCTTCTTTTTTTCTCCAAAATGACATAATTAGCTTATTTAGTTCATTTATTACATAATTAGCTTAGTTAGGTCCAAAATGGCATAATATCCTTGGTTAGCTCATAAATGTCTTATACTTAGCTTATTATCCTCCAAAATTAAATAATAAGCTTAGTTAGCTCTAAAATGGCATAATTACCTATGTTAGCTCTAAAATGACACAAATAAGGAATAAGAATAAGAAAAACAAGGAAGAGGAGAAAAAAAGAATAGAAGAAGAAAGAGAAGAAAAATAAAGAATAAAAAGAAAAATGAGAAGGAAAAGGACAAAAAAGATAGAATAGAGAAGAAGAAGAAAATATATTCTTATTCTTCCTTTTTCTCTTCTTTCTTTTTCTCCATCTTCTACTCCTTCTTCTTCTTATTGCTCTTCTTTCTTCTTATTATTATTTTTCTTCTCTTTCTTCTTCTTCTTCTTCTGACTCCCATTTTTGCATATTTGATTCACTTCATGGAAGCTAGCATTGATGGACTGCTAGGGTATTAGTTTTTTATTTGATTTGTATTGATGAACAATGTGAAACTATGTATGTATATATGGATGAACCGTGTGAAACTATGTATGTATTGGTTTTTTTAATAGCCTATGTGTTCTCTTGTTCAATATTTCACGATGATGTTGTATTCATGGCATATGCTTCTTTGTGAAACTATATATATATATATATATCATATATGTGCTGTGAAAATTCAGGGAATTAATAGAAAACAGACAAAAAAGTGGCAATACACACACTTTACCGTCTTCCAACGGACGACAAAGCCCTTTGCTGTTAGTAGGCAGACGGCAAAGGTGCCACGTGGGAGGAACCTGTGCATCGTGGGAACACCAGGTCTGACCCATTTGGTCATTTTGCTGTCAGCTAGCACAAGGCAAAGATGGAGCAGGAGTGACACGCAGCCACAGGACTACTTATGTCACAGGGCAGATGACAAAGGTAGGTGTTCTTTGCCGTCAGCAGGCAGACGACAAAGTCTGTTGTTAGCCACCTAACGGGGCTAACAACTATATACTCTGTCATCTATGGCCTTTGCCGTTAGCTTGGCTAGCAACACAGATGACAAAGGTCTTTGCCATCCATTTTGGTTTCGTAGAGGGCAAAGTAGCCCATTACTGTGACATTCAATGCCGAAAGTGGGGTTCTCAGCGAGCAGACAACAAAGGTGTTTGCCATTTGTGGCCTGTTCCTTTGCCATCTGATAATGTAGATAGAAAAGAAGTTGATTCCTGTATTGAAAGTTGTAGTAGAGGCCGCTCGTGTGGCAGAGGAGGCCGCAAGGAACGCCCCCACAAGCTATCACTTCAACTATTACTCACACCAGCAGTGGTGATCACCAATCTAGGCAAATGCTTAAGCTCGGGGGACTATGTATTTCTCACCGACATTATTATCATGTTCACATGCTTCATATAAATTGTCGGTGTTCATCCTCTTGATTGTATATCCATGTTAGCTTTATTTTTCTACCTTCTTCTTGTGAGTTTGGAAAACTTAGAAAACCAAAAAAGATTTCTTTTACATGTTGGGAGCTACCCCGTGTAAATATTTTTCATCGTTCTTGTTTTCCCTTAGTTTATTTGCCTTCTTCAGGAAAAGAAAAACTTGAAAAATATTTTAGTGTGTTTCTCTGAACTTCTTTTTCCTTTTTGTTGAGTAATTGAAAGAAGAAGACCATGATGAAAATGTTGACTAGCTCTTATATGCTTTAATGTTGATCTAACAAAGAGACAATATCACGTTGTCTTCTCCTTTGTTTAAACTTTCCTATAGATTCCACCTTAGTCCACGGCATTCTTGTGCTATTATTTTTATCACATCATTTGGTCGTGCATGTGAAAGGCAATAATGACGATATTTGACAAAGTGATCGTGGCAAAGAAAGGTGGTATGATCTCTTCTTATTTTCCGTTTTTGTAAATATGTTTAGCTCATTCGATCTTGATTCAGTATATCAAGAGTGAACATGTTTATGATGACAGTTAGAGATTATAGTTTCTCATGCCATGCTTAAATCGCTAGGAGTGGATAATGATTTATCTTATGTGTCAACATCCATGAAAATGGTTATGAGGTGATATGGTAATATGGTATTTCCCTCTGAATAATTCAAGTGGATTGACTTGGCCCATGTGCAAACATGTAGTTGATTCAAAACCAATGCAGCCTTCATGATATTTAGATTCAGAGTGTTTATATCCTACTCATGCTATGTCCAATGTTAATTATTCACAATGCATGTTTATGACCGTTTCCGCTCTCTAGTTGGTCACTTCACAATCTATTGCTAGCCATCACCTGTACTAAGCAAGGATGGTGCTTGTGCATCCAAAATCATTAAACCATGTTATTCCACATGAGTCCATCGTACGTGCCTATATACGGTATTACCCTATCGTTCCAAGAAAATTTGCATGTGTCACCTCTAAATATTCAATTAAACATCTATTTTATGCACTCATCCCGCTCATGTGGAGCAACGAGGGGGTCTGTATCTTCCATGCTAAGTGAGTTATTCTCAAGACTGTCATTTATTCGCCGTCATAGCACAAGAGAGGATGGTAAAAAGGATGCCCAGTCCTGCAAAAGTCAAAATTAATTAGCCAAAACTCCTTGGGACAGTTGATATGTTGGCAGGCACCCGTGGAATCAGTCATCCATGGTTTGTGTATGGATGGTGGATAGGAGTAAACTTTACAATTCTATTTGGGAACCGCTAATAATGAATTTAGCATGTATGATATTGAAAACCTTTGTCGTAACGTTGACAAGAAAAGTACACCACCCAAAAACTATATTTTCAATCCTCTTTTAAACTTTGAACTATCGCACCTCTCTGAATCAATGATTCCCTGTGCGAAGGGTCTTTGTATTTACTTTTATGTTGAGTCATCGCCCTCTTACGAAAAGCACTAGACGGGAGAGCAATATTTTCATTCTTAGGCATTGAGTCTAGTTAATGTTGGATATGAGCATGACTAGATCTTTTCTACCCTGAATTATGATGTTTAGTAACTGAATCTCAAAGGTGCTCTGCATTTATGTTTTACGGTCTCAGAAAGGGCTAGCTAAATACGATGTCACTACATTATATCATGATTGTTTTCACAAATTGTTGGCATACGAGAAGTCTTATTATTGCTTGCTTGTTGGTTATGTATTGCTATGATCTAATATGATGTTTAATTATTATCATGGGTGTGGTTATTTATGATTTATGCTAAAAATTTAAGCACTAGCTAAGTGATACGTCTCCAACGTATCTACTTTTCCAAACTCTTTTGCCCTTGTTTTGGACTCTAATTTGCATAATTTGAATGAAACTAACTTGGAGTGACGATGTTTTCAGCTGAATTGCCTTGGTGTTATTTTTATGCAGAAATAAAAGTTGGATTGACATGAAAATTTACGAAGATTATTTTTGGAATTAATAAACAATATTGGTGAAAGAATTAACCGTAGAGGGGCCACCACCTGGCCACAACCGTGCAGGGCGCCCCCCTAGGTCGTGCCCCACTAGCTTGTGGGGCCCTTGAGGCTCCACCGACCTCGTTTCCACTCCTATATATTCCTATTTGTCCTGGCAAACATCAAGGAGAATAAATCATCACGTTTTATGATACAGAGCCGCCGCCACCTCCTATTCTTCCTCGGGAGGGCAGATGTGGAGCCTGATTTGGGCTCCGGAAAGGGGAAATCGACGACATGGTCATCACCAACCATCCCGCATCACCAATTTCATGATGATATCCACCATTCATGAGTAATTCCATCATAGGCTTGTTGGACGGTGATAGGTTGGATGACATTTACCATGTAATGGAGTTAGTTTTGTTAGGGTTTGATCCCTAGTATCCATTAAATTCTAAGATTGATGTTGATATAACTTTTCTATGCTTAATGCTTGTCATTAGGGCCTCATGACGAGTTGATGGATATACTGTGATGCCCTCGGCTTAATCGTACGCTAAACATACACGCAAATGCGTACGACCAAACCCAAGGACTCACGGGAAGATATCACAACACAACTCTAGACACAAATAAAATAGCATCAGCTTCATATTACAAGCCAGGGGCCTCGAGGGCTAGAATACAGAAGCTCGATAAACACACGAGTCAGCGGAAGCAACAAATATTTGAGTACAGACATAAAACATGGGGTGCCTTAGCGAAGGCTAGCACAAAAGATACAACGATCGAACGAGGCGAGGCCTCCTGCCTGGGAACCTCCTAACTACTCCTGATCATTAGCGGCCTCCACGTAGTAGTAGGCACCGTCGGGGTAGCAGTCGTCGGCGGCGGGGACCTCCATCTCCTGGGCTCCATCATCTGGTCGCAGCAACGGATCAAGGGGACAAGGGGGGAGCAAAGCAGCGGTGAGTACTCATCCAAAGTACTCGCAAGTCTTACATCAGAACTATTCTAATTATGCATCAGTATCAAAGAAGGGGGATTATATGTGGACTGACTGCAGCAATGCGAGAATAGAGAGAGAAGGCCTAGTCCTATCGAAGACTAGCATCTTCAGGGTCTTACAGCAATAGACGAGAGTAGAACAGGGGTAACACATTAATAGTCATATTGTTGCAGCAATATTAAAGTGAGGTCACGCCTAAAGATCCTCCCTCGATTCCCTGCGAGGAAGCAATCCCGAGGCAAACTAAATCCAGTTAAGTAACAATTGTAGTTGTAAAAGATCGGGGCACATCTCCAAGTCGTCCTGGAACCGTGGACACGGCTATCCGAATAGTTAATTTTCATCCCTGCAGGGGTGCACCACATGTCCCGTCACGCTCGATAACACTCTGGCCGGACATACTTTTCTGGGTCCTGCCCGGCCTCGGAATATCGACACGTTGCAGCCCCACCTAAGACCAATCAGAGAGGCCAGCCCGCCGGTCTAAATCCTAAGCACAAAGGGTTCGTGGGCCCAGTTCCCCTTCACGCTCCTGCACGTGGCGTGGGCGGCCAACGTCAGTCCTAGCATCCCTTAATCACAAGCGCGATGCATCTCGGGACCACTCGGGCGCGCGCCGCTACATTGCTGGCATCTGAAAAGCTTCAGCTGATACCGCGACGCCGAGTACCCATAATTCTTCCCGCATAGCCGGTTAGTGCGAAAAGTTCTCCGACCAACCCAGATCAAATACCCAAATCCATTAGCATTTTAATTAGGCCATCAACACAGTCTCACGGGAATCCACCCGTCTTACAACTAATCACCAATGATCCCAGTAACATGGTCGAGTAACTGTGTGGTTGTAACATCGGGGGGAATCCGAGGTATCACCCTCATTGGATTCCGAACGATGTACCCGTCACGGTGGGCTTAGAGGAATCACCCTCGAGGGTCCCACACTTGAGGGGTTGCACGACAGAGGCGTCATCGGGAATGGTGAAAGAGGAATCACCCTCGATAACCACGACCGACTAGCTATACTACAGAGATATCATCAGGAGTACTTAGTGAGGTGTCACCCTCGGTACCCGATAGTATCTCTGTAGCGTGGTACAACAAAGGGGGGTGAATGTGCTGTGTCGGGTCTGGCTCGTCGATCAGAGATCGAGATTTGAAAACAAGCGGGGCCACTGAACTACGGGGTCAGAGGGGATGGCTGCTCCATCTATACTAAGAAGGTTAAAGGTACAGGACTGAAAGTAGCAATTCATCAAAAAAATAGGCTATGCATCAGATATAGGAGCTAACTACAACAGTAGCAAAATACTAATGCAAGCAGTAGGAAGAAAGACATAGGCGATATAGGAATGATCAAGGGGAGTTTGCTTGCCTTGCTGCTCTGTGGCAAAGGACTGATCGGCAGGGTCGTAGATGTACTCGGCAGCAGCGCCAGTCTCGGGGTCTACCGGTAAGAAGAGGGGGAAGAAACAATAAATAATAGCACCGATGCAACACAAAGCATGACATGGCAAGATGCAGGCTAGACATGAGCTAACGCAGCAACATCCGTCATAGACGGGTCGAAAGAATATCTGACGATATTTTCCGGGTCTCGGGCTACTACCGGTTATACTGGAAACGATGGAAGAGTTCCATGTTTGCTATGCTAGGGACGCGTGACAGACGAACGGGCCGTGTATCCGGGTTCGTCTCGCTTTGCTGATCAACTTTCATGTTGAAATTTATTTGATCTGACTTACGGATTATTTAATATTAATTTTCAAAGTTTTATTAATTATTTAGGAAATAAATACAGATTTAGCTATTTTAATAAAATCCTATTATGACATCATCGTGATGTCATGCTGACATCAGCAGTTGACTGGTCAACTGACCAGCGGGTCCCGAACGTCATAGGCACAAGTTTTAATATCGATTAAATATTGATTTATCAGATTAATTTAGTGGGGGACCCACGTGGCATTCTCTAATTGATTAATTTACCTAATATATTTATTTAACTAATTCATTAACTCATTAATTAATTATTATATCTATCTATTTATTTATTTAATGAAAACATTATTTTTATTTTTATTTTAACTATCGCGTGGGGCCTCCCTGTCATAGACAGCGGGTGCATTGGCCCCACCGGTAAGTGACCTAAGGCCATTTACTCATTTCATTAATCACAAATACATAACCATACACATGTCGTATTTCTCCACATGCATATATACGCAAATACATACATAAATACGGGTATCAAATACATACATACATACATACCGAATACAACATTTGTTTTTTCTTTATTTTCTCTCAAAACTCTCATCTCCCTCTCTGTTAACAGAGAGACAGAGAACTCTCTCTCTCTGCTAACTAACATAGAAGAACCAAATGTTCAAATCCTCCTACCGGAGTCTACCGTCGACGGATCGGGGTCCCGTTTGCCGGAACAGAACCGGGGCGGCGAGGAGAACGACATGGTGGGAGGAGCCCGAGGGGGGGCTCATCGACGTTGACGGGAGGGGCCGGTGAAGCCGGAGTTCGCGGGAAGCGGCGGTGACGGCGAGGAGGAGGCCGAGGCGGTGACGGTGACGGCGCGGTTCCGGTGAGGACGGTGGTGATGGCGGTGACGCGCCGGCGAGGGCCTCCCGGAGCCGTAGTGGTGGTGGTCGCCGGAGTTGGTGAAGGGGGCCGGCCGACGGTGGTCCGAGGGATGGCCGGTCGAGGTGCTTGGAGGCGACCGGAGGGGTGGTGGTCGCCGGGATGGGGGTGTACGCCGGCGAGGCGGAGGGCCGAGGTGGCCGGGGCGCCGTGGCCGTGGTGGGGGAACTCGCCGCCGGAGGAGGAGGAGGCCGTGGGGCAGGGGCTCGCCGGCGGGAAGAGAGGAGGGCTGGTGGGGGAGTGGCTCGCCGGCGGGGGGGGAGGCGCGCCGGCCAGGGAGGGAGGAGGAGGAGGGATCGGGCGTGGAGTGGGGATCCGAGGGGAGGGGCGACGGGCTCTGCCGAGGGGGCGCTGGGAGGGAGAGCAGGGTCGTGGGGGAGGGAGAGAATCACGAGAGAGAGAGGGAGGTCGTGGGGGCTCGGGTTGCCCCTGGTGGCGGCGCTGGAAAGGGAGTGCGGAGCCGAGGGGAACCAGGGGGGCTCTAGGGTTTGCCCCCCCCCCCCCCAGTTGGGCCGGTCGATGGTGGTCAGCTGGGCCACCACGCCCAGCTGGGCCGGGGAGGGAGGGGTTGGTCCCTTTTTTTGTTGTTTCTTTTTTTTATTATCTTTTATTATTATTATTATTTATTCTAATCCCTTTTATTATTCTATTCTTATTTACTTTCTATTATAATTTATAATTTATACTTTTAGTCCTTCCTTTTGTTTATTTATTTTCATTTACTATATTTCTTTACTTATTTTGTTAAAGCTCCTTTCTAAATATATCGGGATCATCAATGATTCCAAAAGTACCCGACTCGATATTATAATCTGCTAGGGAATCTTTATAACTCCCCGACGTTGTTATCTCAACAACATAAAAATCTTTTCACGTTTGACTTAATCCCGAAGCTTCGAATTATGATTCGATTTCAACCATCACGAGAACATTGATATAGTTAACGGTGACGTGGCATCATTAGCGTAGGATCACTGTCGCTTCATTACAATCATCACTGTAGCAAAAGTCGAGGATGTCACATATACATCTCGCCCCTCGTTGGTTACCCCAAGTGGAAGGTGGAGAGGTAGTCAGCAGCAGATTTCCCTTACTCGAGGACTGTAAGGTTTATCGAACCAGGAGGACTCCCAGGATCAACAAGTAGGTTTCTGTTGTTCTGGCTAGCAGAAGACGTGGACCTTCACACACAACAAATAACTTTGCTCCCAACGAGTTCAAAGAGGTTGTCAATCTCTCCGGCCTTGTAGTTTGCAAAGGATCAAACACAAGGAGGAATAGTAATAGTGATTGCAACGGGAAAGTGAATGATTGCAGTAAATGATGGAGGTGTAAACAATGGTGGAAATATGGACCAGAGTCACATGATGTTCACTAGTGATGTCTCTCTCCCAAAAGACGATAAACAACTATGCGGGGTAAACAAATTACAGTTGGGCAATTGACAGAATTATAAACGCACCGCAATGCTAATCATGCTACTAGAAAGTTAGAGGCTCAAAAGTAATAGGCAGTACGCCAAGACAAGTAGACCGTTTATCCATCAGCATCAACTTACTAATCATCCACCTTGAGATATCCATCCAAAACATCTTGCTGGTATTAAGTTGCGAGCCCCACCCAAAGTGTAAACTGAAAGAAACGAACAACTGCAGTAACGAACTTTGCGTAAGGTAAACAATACTTGCAACCGTGGTCACAAGCACCGTTGTTTTCTCCCTGGTGGCAGCAGCACATCCCCTAGTCTCATGTTTCTATCACTCAAGCTAGACATCAGGGGGCATGAACCCACAATCATGCATAATGCTCCCTCTCGGAGTTACAATCAACTACTTGTCCAAAGTAATAAAGAGCAACGGAGAACATTCATCAATCACTCCAGAACATAATATAAAAGAATAACCAAATATATAACTCATCACAATCTGAAAATAATCTCATAATCCGTCGGATCCCAGCAAACCAATCATAGCAACAGCAGGTAAATTACATAGATGCCTTGATCATGTAGGGCAGCTCACAACGGCTAAGCATTGAAGCACAAGATTGGAGAGATGACATCACATAGCTACTGGTCATGGACTCATGGTCCATGGAGGACTACTCACGGCACGTCCGAGAAGCAACCATGGCGGTGGAGAAGCTCCCGGAGATCAATCCCTCCTCCGGCAGGGTGCCGGCAAGAGGTCTTCTGGCGCTCCCGATATCGGAAGTGCTACGACGGCGGAACAGAGGAGAAATTCCTGATTCAGGATATGATAATAGGGTTTCCTCTCGGAGAGGTAAATATAGGCCGAAGGAGGGCACCAGAGGGGGTGGGCCCCACCCAGGCAGCCTGGTGGCATGGCCAGGGGGTGGTCCGCGAAGGGTGGCCGTCTGGGCGAGCCCTGGCTCCCCTTTGGCCCACCTTGGTGCTTCCTGAAGCTTCCGTCACGCTGATTTTTATATATTTTTCTCAGAATTTTTCGGGCTTTGTAAATTGGGGTAAAAGTCCCTGCAAAAAAGACATCAGCAGACAGAAACTGGCACTGGGTGCACTGAGTTAGTAGGTTAGTCCAAATATGTGTAAAAAGATATAAAAGTGTAGCAAAACATATAACAATGCCACCCAAAAGAGCATGGAACAAACATAAATTATAGATACGTTTGGGATGTATCAACATCCCCAAGCTTAATTCCTGCTCGTCCTTGAGTAGGTAAATGATAACACAAATAATTTTTGTGGTAACATGCTACCACACATATAAGAACTTCAAAGTAAAGCTAGTAATATATGCAATTCAAGTCAAGACAATAACAAGAAAGAGTCTATATCTAGTATTGAAATTAGCAAAGTAAGATCATAAAGGTGCAAGAGCTCTCCCTGTCTGTGACTCAAATGTCTCCAAATGGTGTTTGCCTGCAAGAAGTGGTAGATGGGTTTAGAGCATAAAAATATTTTGTAGTTCATTTGAGAACTCAATCTACTAAAACTTCACACTTAGTCTCCTTTGGAATCTTATTTTGACTCATCCCCGTACCACTAGTCAGGCACAAGTCAAAATGATCCTCTCCCTTTTGACTTTGAGCACTCATGCAATGGATGAGTGCAAGCAAGATATATTGTCACTTAGGATGGAAAAGAGAATAATAATGGGTAAGGAAGACAAAAAAGGTGTGAAAGGCTCACATTAATGAGGACAACCATAGGCGAGAGAAAGCCAAACGATAGATATGATGTGAGGAGTAGGGATTGCCATGCAACGGATGCACATATGAGCTAAGGTAAGCTCTCCAATGGAACTACTGGGGGTGCATCCAACTTGCTTTTTCATGAATACCTAGAGCTCATTTGAGGAGGCTCATCATTGGAATATACAAGCCAAGTTCTATAGTGTAAGGGTCCCCACATAGTTATCCATGAATGATAATCTCTATGGAGTACAAATGTAACAATGGAGTACGAGTGTGGATCTTTCAAAAGGAATAGTAGTGTTGCCCCATTATCTCTTTTTATTTCTTTATTTTTTTTGTGGCCTCTTTGGCTCTTTCTATTTATCTCTCATTTGTCCTCTTTGGGATCTCTTCATGTGTCCTCTTTTGGGATCTTTTAATTTGTCCTGTTTGGGATCTTTTCCTCAATTAACGGCAACACTCTATTTTTTTTAAAGAATAAAAATAAGATCTTCACACTTTATAAGAAGTACTCAACATAAAGATAAATGAAAACTATCATGATGTATGCAAATGTATGCCTCTGCTAGTGTAGAAGGATATGCAATGATACTAGCGCGTCATGTAGCAATAATAAGGGCAAGGCCCAACTAACATGCGGCTCCTCGAGCAAGCAAAAGCATGTATGACATGAAGATCAAGTCATGAGATGATGGATGTTGCATGGCAATGTATCTCGGAAAGGCTATGGAAATGCCTTAATAGGTAGGTATGGTGGCTGTTTTGAGGAAGGATATAATGAGGCTTATGATGATAGAGCGTATTATGCCAAGGGTTTGGATGCACCAGCGAAGTATGCACCAACTCTCAAGACGAGAAAGGGCAATGCACGGTACCGAAGAGGCTACCAAAATATGGGTGGTGGAAGTGCCAACAATCGAATACTCCATTAGTTCGAAGAACTCATGCATTTATTATCGGTAACTCTCTATCTAGTTAGGAGATTCACAAAGAGACAAGTACCCCGAGGAGGATTTTTTGGGGTTTGGTTATCCTTGCGCATCCTCGACCCATGATAACGTGAGGGTACTCTATATATTCCAACCCCTCGAGAGCTTAGCGATCCATCTAGTAGCTAGAGTTCTCAACTATTTTTTTGTTTTTGAATATACACAAGGATTTCCCAAAATAAGACACCTATCACTAATAGGCTCAAGCTCTTGACACCAATAGTCCAAACATTACTCATATCAATACCTCAAAAACTATTGCAAGTTACTACTATACTTAAATAGCAACCTTAATTACCTACTCATGCAAGACACACACTCAGTGCAACAAGCCAACTCTCTAAACAAGATAAGCATGATAACTCATGAGAGTTCCAAAAGTAACATAAATAAAAGCTCTTAACAAGATAAAGCGTGAAAACTAAGAGCAAAGCATGAGAGCAGGTATGAAAAGATAAAGAACACACAAAAAGATAAGCATGAAAACTATGTTGTGTTCTAGGGTGGAGTGGAGCATGTTTATCTCCCAAACAAAGAAGGCTAGGGTCCAACTTGTTATGAACAGCAAGAAAAATAAAACAAACTAAAAAGTAAAGAGCGGGACGCTCCAAGCATAGCACATAACATTTGAAGTGATAAAAATATAGCACGGAGAAGGACGAACTGATGATTGTTGATGGAGAAGGGGATGCACGGGGGCATCCCCAAGCTTACACGCTTGAGTCTCCTTGAATATTTCTTGGGGGTGCATGGGGCATCCCCAAGCTTGAGCGCTTGACACTCCTGGATCTTCTGTCATCATCTTCCATCACGTACTTGAAAACTCCCTTCATAGGAAACTCATCATAAGCTAATTAGAGTGGTTAGTGCCCATAATAAAATAATTTACTATCTACTGGAAATAAGGATTTTCAGGAAGAGCTATTGTTTCTCAATATTGCCAAAAGTTTTTTGCAAAGAAAAAGCGAGCTTAAGGTTTGCAAAACAATGAAAATGAAAAAGAGGGCAGATTCTGGGAAAAACATAACCATAGGTAGTAAATAATTTTTTAGCGGCACTTCTGCAAATCAAATCAAAAAACTCATAACAAATGCTAGAAATAAAATTATATATAACATAGACTCAAAAACATTCATATTAAAAAGATGATCTGGTGATTTTTGGGGAATTGTTCTGTCAAGCAGACAGAATCTGTTTCTGGACAGCATGTCACAACTTTTGAACTTTCTTGCAATCGAAGGCCAAAACTTGGCACAAAGCTTGAAAATAAATATAAAATGATGTTGCTACAGTAGTAACAAACATCAAGACCAGTAAAACTGAAAGTAAAAAACAAATTGGGTTGCCTCCGAACAAGCGCTTTCTTTTATGCCTTTGAGCTAGGCATGATGGGAAAATATCACATATTATGAACTCCAAAAGAATAACTTGTCCGAGTAACGGACTCATAAGGTAACTTAATATTCATTCGAGGGAAGTGTTCCATTCCTTTTTAAGGGGAAAATGGAATCTAATGGTCCCTTCTTTCATGTCAATGATAGCACCAACGGTGCGGAGAAAAGGACGTCCCAAAATAATTGGACATGAGGGATCACACTCAATGTCCATAATAAGAAAATCAACGGGAATATAATTATCATTGACAACAATAAGAACATCATCAATCCTCCCTAACGGTTTCTTTATGGAAGAATCAACAAGACGAACACCAAAAGAACATTGATCAAAAGGTTTCAAATCAAGCATATCATACATTCTTTTGGGCATAACGGAGGCACTAGCTCCAACATCACATAAAGCAAAGCAGGAGAAATTATTCGATTTAATCTTGACTATGGGATCCCAACCATCTTCTAGTTTTCTAGGAATAGAAGTCTCTAGCTTGAGCTTCTCCTCCCTAGCTTTGATAAGAGCATTGTTAATATTCTTGGTGAAGGCAATATTGAGTGTGCTAGTGTGGGGGTCTTTAGCCATTCTTTGCAAAAAAAAGTGATAACTTCGGAAAGACTACAATTATCAAAGTCAAGATTACTGCCATTAATTAAAGTGGTGGTGATGTCATTTAAGCTCATTCTTTTGGTAGTCTCTATAAAGGACCTTCTTGTCCTAAAGTTGAGGTATTAGCATCACCATTAATAGGTCCATTGGGACTACGGATGTGATGGGTGCTAAAAGTTTTCACATCCTCAACAACTTGTATAGTAGGAAGGGTAGTGTGTGTAGGAAGGCTCTTAATCCTATCTTCCTCTTCTTTTTCTCTAGCCCGTCTTTACTTAAGTTTGGCTAGCATTCTTATGTTCTCATTAATTTGGACTTGGATAGCATTCATGGGTGTGGTTTTCCTTTCCTAAAGGGGGGAGTTCTACTTTTAAGCATCTGTACATCATGAGCTATGTTGTCTACCTTCCAAGAGAGAATATCTAGTTTTTCTAATTTCTATTCTACACTCTTATTGAAGGCTTTTTGAGAAGTAATAAAGTCCTTAAGCATGCTCTCTAATTCACAAGTGGACTTTTTGGTGCGAGGATAAGTGTTGTTGTTCCCATAGTTGTTGGTTGGGAACGGTCTAGGATTGCTACCAAAATTACTCCTATAAGCATTATTATTAAAGTTGTTCCTAGAGATAAAATTAACATCAAGTTGCTCTCTTTCTTGAGCAACCAAAGAATTTAAAGTAACATCATGAGGATCAATAGGAGCTTGCTTAGTAAGTAAAGTCATCATCATGTCAACGTTATCATTAAGGGAGGACATCTCCTCAACAGAGTTTACCATACTACCTGTTGGAGCTCTCTCGGTGTGCCATTGAGAATAATTTGGGATCATCTCGTCCAACAGTTTCTTGGCAGCACCAAGTGTAGTTGACATAAAGGTTCCTCCCGCGGTCGAGTCCAACAGATTCCGCAAGGTAAAGTTCAATCCTGCATAGAAAGTTTGGATAACCATCTAAGTAGTCAAACCATGTGTAGGGCAATTCTTAACAAGAGATTTCATACGTTCACAAGCTTGGGCAACGTGTTCATTATCCAGTTTCCTAAAATTCATAATGTTACTTCTCAACTGGATAATCTTAGCAGGCGGGTAATACTTCCCAATAAAAGCATCCTTCCACTTATCCCAAGAATCTATGATATTCCTAGGCAAAGATTGAAGCCACACTTTAGCTCATCCTCTCAAGGAGAAAGGAAAAAGATTATGTTTAACATATCACCATCTACTTCTTTGTACTTTTGCATATCACAAAGCTCAACAAAATTATTCAAGTGCAAAGCAGCATCATCTCCAGCACCGGAGATTTGATCTTTCATAACAAGGTTCAGCAAAGCAGGTTTAATCTCATAGGAAGTCGCCTCAGTGGCGGGAGAAGCAATAGGAGTGCAGATAAAGTCATTATTGTTGTGACTAGTGAAGTCACACAACTTAGTGTTCTTAGTGGAACCCATAGCACCAGCAACAAGCAAGAACAAAGAAACTAATTTTTTTGTGGGTTTTGGTATAAGACTCTAAAGAAAAAACTAGAAAGCGAACTAACAAGACTAAAAAGCAAAGGTAAAAGATAGCGTGCAACTCCCCTATCTTGAAGACTGGAGTCCCCGGCAACGGTGCCACAAATTTTCTTGATGACGAGTTGATGGATATACTTCTCTCCCCTTGTTGATTACCCCAAGTAGAAGGTGGAGATGTAGTCAGAAGCAGATTTCCCTTACACGGGGACTGTAAGGTTTATCGAACCAGGAGGACTCCAAGGATAAACAAGTAGGTGTCTGCTGTCCTGGCTAGCAGAAGATGTGGACCTGAACACACAACAAATAACTTTTCTCCCAACGAGTTCAGAGAGGTTATCAATCTCTCCGGCCTTGTAGTTTGCAAAGGATCAAACACAAGCAGGAATAGTGATTGTGATTGCAACGGAAAAGTAAATAATTGCAGTAAATGGTGGAGGTGAAATTAATGGTGGAAATATGGACCAGTGTCACATGATGTTCACTAGAGATGTGTCTCTCCCAAAATATGATAAACAACTATGCTGGGTAAACAAATTATAGCTAGGCAATTGACAGAATTATAAACGCACCGCAATGCTAATCATGCTACTAGAAAGTTAGAGGCTCAAAAGTAATGGGCAGTATGCAAAGACAAGTAGACCGTTTATCCATCAGCATCTACTTTCTAATCATCCACCTTGAGATATCTATCCAGAACATGTCGCTGGTATTAAGTTCCGAGCCCCGCCCAAACTGTAACTCAAAGCAATGGACAACTGCATTAACGAACTTTGTGTAAGGTGAACAATACTTGCAACCGTGGTCACAAGCACTGTTGTTTTCTCCTTGGTGGCAACAGCACATCCCCTAGTCTCATGTTTCTGTCACTCAAGCTAGACATCAGGGGCATGAACCCACAATCATGCATAACGCTCCCTCTTGGAGTTATAATCTACTACATGGCCAAAGCAATAAAAAGCAATGGAGAACATGCCTGAATTACTCAAGAACATAATATAAAATAATAACCAAATATATAACTCATCACAATCTGAATATAATCTCATAATCCATCGGATCGCACCAAACCAAGCATAGCAACAGCAGGTAAATTACATAGATGCCTTGATCATGTAGGGCATCTCACAAGGGCTAAGCATTGAAGCACAAGATTGGAGAGAAGACATCACATAGCTACTGGTCATGGACTCATGGTCCAAGGAGGACTACTCACAGCACGTCCGGGAAGCGTCCATGGTATTGGAGAAGTTCCCGGAGATCAATCCTCCCTCCAGCAGGGTGCCGGGAAGAGGTCTTCTGGCACTCCCGATCTCGGAAGCACTACGGCGGCGGATTAGAGGAGAAATTCGTGATTCGGTATATGATAATAGGGTTTCCACTCGGAGAGGTAAATATAGGATGAAGGAAGGCACAGAGAGGGTGGGCCCCACCCAGGCGGCCTGGTGGCGCGGCCAAGGGGTGGCCCGCGCAGGGTGGCTGCCTGGGCGAGCCCTAGCTCCCCTCTGGCCCACCTTGGTGTTTCCTGAAGCTTCCATCACGCTGATTTTTATATATTTTTCTCAGAATTTTTGGGGCTGTGTAAATTGGGGTAAAAGTCCCTGCAAAGAAGACATCAACAGATAGAAACTCGCACTGGGTGCACTGAGTTAGTAGGTTAGTCCAAATATGTGTAAAAAGATATAAAAGTGCAAAACATATAACAATGTCACCCAAAAGAGCATGGAACAAAAATAAATTATAGATACGTTTGGGACGTATTAGGGCCCGAGCGACATGATTTCAGATTTGAACCTATTATGTTTTCATGAATATATTTGTGTTATTGATCCTATCTTGCAAGTTGTAGACACCTATTACGAGTTATGATCTGCATCCTCCAGGGTGACAACAACTAGGATTCTTTTCGGTGATTACCGTAGTTTGAGAAGTTCATGTATTCACCAATTGCTAATGCTTTGGTCCGGTTCTCTATTAAAAGGATTCCTTAATATCCTTAGTTTCCCTTAGGACCCCGCTGTCATGGGAGTGTAGGACAAAATATGCCATGCAAGTTCTTTTCCATAAGAATGTATGACTATATATGGAATACATGCCTACATTACATTGATGAATTGGAGCTAGTTCTATATCACCCTATGTTATAACTAATGCATGATGAATGCCATCCGACATAATTATCCATCATTGATCCATTTCCTACGATCTTTCCACATATTGATCTTTGCTAAGTTACTTTTTCGTTGCTACTTTTACAATCACTACAAAACTGCTACTGTCACCTTTGCCACCGTTATCGTTGCTTTCATACTACTTTTCTACTAAATCATTTGTTGCAGATATTATGTCTTCTAGGTGTGGTTGAATTGACAACTCGGCTGCTAATACTCAAGAATATTCTTTGTTTCCCCTTGTGTCGAATCAATAAATTTGGGTTGAATACTCTACCCTCAAAAACAGTTGCGACCCCGTATACTTGTGGGTTATCAAGACCTTTTTCTGGCGTCATTGCTGGGGAGCATAGCTCTATTATTTGAGTCACTTGGAATTTATATCTATTGATCACTGTGAAGAATCTAAAAGACACTAAAACCAAGATCTACCCCTCAACTACGAGGATAGGTAAGGAACCGCCATCTAGCTCTGCACTTGATTCGCCTTCTGTTTTGAGTAAACTTGCGACACCACCACCTACTACTAAATGTGATAAGTCGCAAGTAATAAATGATGCTACTTCTGCTATGCACAATGCTTATGATGATACTTTGCTTGATACTATTGTGCCACTTAGCAAGTTTCTTGCTGAACAAATAGCTAGAGTGAATGTTGAAACTAATAATATCTCTGAATCTGATGAAATTATTGAAACTGGACACTATCATGCACCTCCTAGACCTATCTCTTCTAGATATGAATTGCCTAATATTCCTGAGGGATATGTTATGGAAGGAGAAGTATCTATCAACTTTCTTGCATGTAAGGATAGAGATAATCTTAAGAAATTGCTATGCATGTGGAAGGAAAAATCTTTGAATGCTAGAATGCAATATGATCCCCAGTTTGCTACTTCACATATCTTTGTTACTGATAAGGATTATGAATTCTCTGTCGATCCTGAGCTAATTACTTTGGTAGAATCCGATTCTTTCCGTTGATATGAATGTGAAACTGTTGTGGCACACCTTAGTGAATTGAATGATATAGCCACCCTATTTACTCATGAGGAAAAAAATTGTTACTACTATATTTTTAAGTTGTTTCCTTTCCCATTAAAGGGTGATGCTAAGGTATGGCTTAATTCTCTTGATCCTAGTTGTGTGCATAGTCCCCAGGATATGATTTATTACTTCTCTGGAAAAAAAATCCTGCCCATAAGAAACAAGCTGCCTTTGCAGGAAATATTTCACTTTGTGCAAATTGAAGAAGAGAGTCTCCCACAAGCTTGGGGGAGGCTTCCCCAGTTACTTAATGCTTTGCCTGATCACCCTCTAAAAAAATGAAACACTTGATATCTTTTATAATGGACTAACTGTTGCTTCTATGGACCACCTAGATAGTTGTGCAGGTTGTGTTTTCACGGAACGAACTGTTGAACAAGCTGAACTACTATTGACTAATATATTGAGCAATGATAATGATTGGACTATTCCTGAACAACCTCAAAAACCAACTCCGAAGAAAAGAGGTATTCTATCTCTTAGTCCTGAAGATATGCAAGAGGTAAAGAAATCTATGAAAGAAAAAGGTATTAAAGCTGAAGATGTTAAGAATCTACCACCTATTGAAGAAATGCATGGTCTTGATAACCCGACACATGTGGTAGAGGTAAATTCTCTTCATAGGTTTGATGAAGGTGATATTCCTCATAATAATTCTGCTACCAATGCTTGGATGAACTTCATAACTTTATCGTTAAGCAAGAAAATTTCAATGCTTATGTCAGTAGACAATTGAAACATAATGCTTACATGCTTGATCGCTTGGGTGAAAATATGAGTAGAATTGTCGATGATCTTAGGCTTATTATTAAACATGCTTCCATGGTAACTACTCAAGTAGAACAAGTACAAGGCACTGAATGATCTGCTAAATGATATGATTAGTAAGAACAATGATCATTTTGTTAGAGTTGTGACTAGAGGAGGTAGAATGACTCAGGAACCTTTGTATCTGTAGTGACCCGACCTGAAACGGCCAAGTCTCTGGTGTTTCTGTACCATCCCAAGATCATGCTGGTACACACTCAGTACATCAATGTATATATCAAGAGTTCAATCACACAACTTTATTAATCGAAATCTCATATCGAGTACTTTATTACAATAATGAATTACAATAAAGTGGCTGAAGGCCATCTCATGAGATAACTAACTAAGACTAGCGGAAGCATCAGGTAGACGAGTCCATCCGACTCCAGGGCATGTCACCCAGCGTAGATCGTAGCCTCACTTCTGGTTGAAAAAGTACTCTGCAACATGATACGTTGCAGTCATGTAGGTCAGCATATGGAATATGCCGGCAAGTCATCAAAGAGAGGGGGAGAAATATTAACCTACTATTTCTACATGCATATATGGCAGGTGGGGCTATAAGTTTTAGCATAAAGCAAATTTTCTCCTACAACAAGAGAGGGCTAAAAGCAAAATGTTACTACATTGTTTGTTGTTAACGAGATGGTTCCTCCAACCAATTCTCGTACCCGAGTTGTCGATAATTCCCACATCATAATTAAGTTGTGTTGAGAGTTCAGGAAAAATTCAATGCCTTCGGCTCAAGCTGTCCATGACCGTGGACACGGCTAATCAATTAGGTTTGGGCACTCTGCAGAGTTTTGCACACGTTCCCCACAAGATTTGATCCCTCCGGGTATGTCCTCGCACTTCAGGGTGTTTGAAGACCGGATGATCAAAACATGGTCTTTCAACGGGTCCCTCTGATCCCGTGTCAGAGCCCATCCAATCCTACCGTTCTTCTACATCTGCTAGCAACGCCTGTCCAGAGTCGCCGCGTTGTCCAACCAAGCCAGAGCCCATAATGACTTGTGGCTGTGCAGGTAAGCCTTGGGTCTTGAAGCCTCCGTCTGTCTCTTCGAGCCTGGGTGAAGCTTTCCGCAAGATGTCATGGCACGTCTCCAAGCATCCCGGGGTCGTCCACTGGTTTCTCCAGGGAGCCCGTCAAAACCGTCCTTCACCCAGAGTTGCATTGCTTCCCGAGGTCTTGAAAATCTTGACTTAACCGGTCTTGGTTATTTAATTATTCTCGCATCACTCGTGTTATGCACTCAACCAGAATCCCGTGTACTCAAGCATAGCAATATGAAATTTGTCGTCCTGGGCCAAGTATCGGGGTTGTTGTGTGCCTACGACATGATACTACAACCTATAACTATAATTTCCAAGTACCTACTCAGCATGCAATTGGGCAAAGAAGGGTGAAACTACCATGCATAGAAAATATAGGCGATAGTATGATCAAAATGACTTGCCTTGCTGATAGTTGTCTTGATCGAGCGCTTCTAAGTAGCAAGCTTCGCACTCCGGGTGATCTACCGATACAAACAAATACACACCATAAGCACCACAATCATCAACAAGTAAAATAACATCACAAGCATAAAGTAGCTATGGCATAAAGTGAAGGAATTCACTTCACCTAACTAAGGCAGAAATTGTTTCTGTTAACACCCCAAGTAAAAATATTTAAACAAATTTGAAACTTATACTACAGAAAGATATAATCACTAGGAAGCTGTAGCAAAAAGAATCAAATAAAAATCTATTTTAAACTCTTGGAATAAGCAAAACAAGGTTTAAACTAAATCTGATCTAACTCACAGTTGAAAATTTCAAACATAGACAAATAATATGTTTTTGAAAACTACATGAAAAGTGTGATCTACTGGAAAAAGATTCTACTCCATTGGACTTCTGGATCAAAAGTTATGATCAAAACAAAATTGAAACTCTCTGTGTTTTTGAATTAAAACAGAAAAAGAAAATCTGAAATCTATCGGATAGGGGTACACGTGTCTCTCTCTGCTTGGTTGGGAGGTTGTTTGCTGCGGTGACAACTAGCAAACGGCCGAATCTTAATAAAAACTCTCTGGCTAATAGTAAGTGAAAGAAAACTGTTTGGGTTTTGTTTAAAAAACCGAAGGGGTATCGTGCTTCTAATCACATGCGTGGGTTTTAGATCTAACGGCTACCAGGGGGTGGGGGTGCTCACCGTGGGGTGCTGCTGGTGCTCCTTCTCCGGTGAGGTAGAGAAGGTGGAGGTCGATGGGGAGGGGCCTCACGCGGGCTCCGGCGGCGTCCGAGGTGACGGGGATGTTGCAGAGGAGCTCCCGCGTCCTAGGGGAGCGACGGCAAGGCGGGAGAGGGTCGGGGGCGTCGTGCTCGAGCGCCTCAAGTTCCTGGTGGCGGACGAACTCCGGCGAGGTTGGGGGTGAGGCGTGGCGGCGTGGGAGCTCGGGCCTTGGGTGAAAAACGGAACGCGGCGGCGATGGGGAAGCTCGTGGCGGCGTCTGTTGGGGCGGGGAGGCGAGGTGGTGATGCGGCAGGGTGGCGGGGGTGGCTCCAGGAGCTTTCTCCGGTGAGGTAGCAGGGCCGGGGCGAGGCGTGGCGGCGTGGGGAGGAGGGGCCGAGGGGGGGGCTGGGGCGGTGGCTTATATAGGGGGGAGGGGCGCAGAGGGAAAGGAGGGAGAGAGATCGGGGTGGATCCCGGCGATGCAGGGGCTCGGCCATGGAAGGAGCTCGTGGCTAGGAAGGAAGGGGGAGCACGGGAGAGAAGGAAAGGAGGAAGAATAAAGGAAAAAAGAAAAAAAATAGAAGGGGAGCGCGAGCGGTGCTCGGTTCGGCCAGGGGATCTGGATCCCGGGCCACGCGAGATGGGCCAATTTGGCTCTAAAGCGCCGGTGGCGCTTTCCTTAAAAAAAATATGTTTCCCGATTTTGTATTTCTTTTAAAAACAGCAAGAGAAATAGAATAAAAGAAAACAAAATAAAATAATTAATATAGGGTATTATATACAAAAATGATCAGAAAAATATTCTCTACTCGATTAACATTTTTCCAAGGCCAAAATAAAAACTAAAAAAATGTTTTTTCAGAAAAACCCCTAAAAGCTTTATTTTCTTTTTCAAATTATTTTCTTCATAAATCTCTGGTTTTTCTTTGCTCAATTATTTTCAAAAGTGCCTCACATTTTGGAGGGTCATTTTCCTCCACTCTTTCTTGCTTGCAAGAATTTTGTTGGGGCATTTCTTGTGGGAAGAAAATAGAAAAGCAAAAGCAAATATTTGAAAGAATTCAAATGCAAAACTTTATTGCAAACAAAATGCATAGATGATTAGCTACATTTGTAGAACATTCCCAATTAGGAAAATTGGGATGTTACAAACCTACCCACCTTAAGATGAATCTCGCCCTCGAGATTTGGGTTGGCTAGAAAATAGGTGCGGGTGGTCTCGACGAAGATCTTCTTCTCGTTCCCAGGTGGCATCTTCCTCGGTGTAGTGGCTCCACCACACCTTGCGGAACTTGATGATCTTGCTCCGGGTAACTCTGTTCGCGGTCTTGAGAATCCTGACGGGTTTCTCCTCATACGTCAGATCACTGTCGAGCTGTATGGCCTCTAGGGGCACTGTATCTCTCAAAGGAACATCAGCCATCTCAGCGTGGCATTTCTTCAACTAGGAAACATGGAAGACATCATGAAGTCCGGACAATCCTTCTGGCAATTCCAGTTTATATGCAACTTCGCCTCTACGTTCAAGAATTTTGTAGGGGCCAATGAACCGGGGTGCTAACATTCCTTCCACATCGAATCTCTTGATTCCTCGAAGTGGAGACACCCGAAGATATGCTCGGTCTCCCACTTCGTATGTTACTTCCTTGCATTTGCCGTCAGCATAACTCTTCTGTCTGGACTGAGCTATCTTGAGTCGGTCACGAATCAGCTTGACCTTCTCTTCAGAATCTCGGATAAGGTCGGGACCAAAAAGTTGTCGGTCTCCAACTCCATCCCACATCCATCGTGTTCTGCACCTCCTTCTGTATAAAGCTTTGAAAGGGGCCATCTTCAGGCTGGTCTGATAGTTGTTGTTGTATGAGAACTCGGCATAAGGCAAATTGTCATCCCAGCTAGACCCATAGTCTAGTGCGCAAGCTCTCAACATGTCCTCCAGAATCTGATTGACTCTCTCGGTCTGTCCGTCAGTCTGTCGGTGAAAAGATGTACTGAACTCCAATCTCGTTCCCAATGTTTCGTGTAGTTGATGCCAGAATTTTGATGTGAATTGAGTCCCTCTATCTGACACAATACTCTTCGGTACTCCATGCAGACATACGATACTGGTCATATATATCTTGGCCAGCTTGGCACTCGTGTAAGTAGTCTTCACGGGAATGAAGTGAGCTACCTTGATCAAGCGATCGACCACAACCCAAATAGAATCAGAACCAGAACGGGTCCTGGGTAATCCTGTGATGAAGTCCATACCAAGCTTTTCCCATTTCCACTCGGGTATCGGTAGAGGTTGAAGCAAACCTGCTGGCTTCTGATGCTCGGCTTTTACTCGCTGACAAACATCGCATATTGCTACAAACTCGGGAATGTCTTTCTTCATTCCTGTCTACCAGAAACTCTCTTTCAGATCCAGATACATCTTGGTGTTGCCAGGGTGTATCGAGTACGGGGAATCATGGGCCTCCTGAAGTATCAACTTCCTGAGTTCGGGATCGTTGGGCACATAGATGCGATCCTCAAACCATAAAGTTTTGTGTTCATCCTCACGAAAACCTTTAGCCTTCCCGTCTTTCATTTTCTGCTTAATCTCAGCTATCTCTGTGTCTGTCTTCTGTGCTTTGCGGATCTTTTCTGTCAGAGTGGACTGAATTTCCAGTGTGGCTACAAATCCTCCTGGGACTATCTCCAATTTGAGCTCTCGGAGATCATCGGCTAACTCGTGGGGTAATCCTCCTACTATGAGTGTGTTCACATAACTCTTGCGGCTCAATGCATTGGCTACAACATTTGCCTTGCCAGGGTGATAGTGCAATCTCATGTCATAGTCCTTGATCAATTCTAGCCACCTCCTCTGTCTGAGGTTCAACTCCTTCTACGTGAAGACATATTTCAGGCTCTTGTGATCCGTGTAAACATCACAACTATTTCTGATCAGGAAATGTCTCCAAGTCTTGAGAGCGTGCACTACGGCTGCCAGTTCCAAGTCATGCGTGGCATAATTCAGCTCATGGGGTCTGAGCTGTCTGGATGCATAGGCTACAACTTTACCTTCTTGCATGAGCACTCCTCCGAGTCCTTGACGAGAAGCGTCACAGTAAACCTGGAAATCCTTCCGAATGTTCGGCAATATCAACACTGGGGCTGTAACCAGACGTTTCTTCAACTCTTGAAAACTGGTTTCACATTCCTCGGTCCAAACATACTTGGACTCCTTCTTCAACAAATCTGTCATGGGCTTGGCGATCTTTGAGAAATTCTCAATGAACCTCCGGTAATATCCGGCAAGCCCGAGGAAACTGCGGATCTCCTTAACTGAAGTGGGTGCTACCCATTCGGTGACTGTTGCGACCTTGGCAGGGTCCACTTCTATTCCTTCTCCTGAAATGACGTGTCCGAGGAATCCGACTTCCTTCAACCAAAATTCACATTTGTTGAACTTCGCATACAGCTGATGCTCTCGATGTTTCTCCAGAACTAGACGCAGATGTTCCTTGTGTTCTTCCTCATTCTTGGAGAATATCAGTATGTCATCGATGAACACCACGACAAACTTGTCCAAGTATTCCATAAATACCTTGTTCATCAGATTCATAAAATATGCTAGAGCATTAGTCAGTCCAAATGACATGACCGTGTACTCATACAAGCCGTACCGAGTGGTGAAAGCTGTCTTGGGTATGTCTTGTTCACGAATCTTCAGCTGATGATACCCGGATCGAAGATCGATCTTGGAGAACACTCGGGCTCCAACTAACTGGTCAAATAGATCATTGATCATCGGCAAGGGATACTTGTTCTTGATGGTCGCCTCGTTCAATGCACGATAATTGACAACCATTCTCAAGGACATATCCTTCTTTTCAACCAAGAGCATTGGGGCTCCCCAAGGTGAAGAACTCGGGCGAATATACCCTTTGTCCAACAACTCCTTAATTTGCTTCTTGATTTCTACAAGTCATTTGCGGGCATCCGATAGGGTCTCTTGGATATTGGGGCTGTTACGGGTAATAGCTCAATCAGAAATTCAATCTCTCCATCGGGTGGCATGCCCGGCAATTCCTCCGGAAATACATCTGGGTATTCTTGCACAATCAGTACTTCCTCCTGGACTACTCCCGTGAGATAGTTTACCCGTTTACTCCGTGTCGGGCGCTGAGACACGTACTTAATCTGCTTTTGCTCGGGGGTGGTGAGCAAAATAGTCTTAAGGGCACAATCAATATTCCCTTCGTACTTGGCCAACCAATCCATGCCTAGGATTACGTCCAATCCCTAAGACTCTAATACGATGAGGTTGGTGGGAAACTTATGGTTCCTGATGTTGACACTCAAAGCATGGCATCCTATCCCGGCTGTCATCATGCACTACTGGAATCCAGAAATTTGCCGTCAGCCAGTTCTTTACCGTCTGCTGGCTGACGGCAAAGAACCTCTTTGCCATCAGTTGACACAATACAGACGGCAAAGAACAGACACATGGCAAAAATACTATTTGCCATGTGTGGGTCCTTTGCCGTCTGCCAGCGGACGGCAAAGAGCCCCAGGGCAGACGGCAAAGGGGACGCGTGGGCCCCATGCCTGCCGCGTCCGAAATCCGGGCCCTTTGCCGTCCGCTGGCCTTTGCCGTCAGCCTTAAGGCCCTTTGCCGTCTGCCTTACGTCCCTTTGCCGTCGGGGGGCGGACGGCAAAGGGGCCTCCCTATAACGGCCGTTACCCCCCACCTCGCTCACTGTCTCCCTCTCTCTCTCTCACCCCGACCACTCTCACCCCTGCCGGCGAGATCCCCTCCCCGCGGCGAGCCTACCCCCCGGCGAGCCCACCCCCCCGGCTACCCCCTTCCCGCGGCGACCCACCCCCGCCCCCTGCCGCCGCCGCCCCCTGCCGCGTGCCGCCCCCTGCCGCCGCCCCCTGTCGCGCGCCGCCCCCTGCCGCCGCCCCCTGCCGCGCGCCGCCCCCTGCCGCCGCCGCCCCCTGCCGCCGCCCCCTGCCGCGCGCCGCCCCCTGCCGCCGCCGCCCCCTGCCGCCGCCCCCTGCCGCCGCCGCCCCCTGCCGCCGCCCCCTGCCACTGCCGCCCCCTGCCGCCGCCCCCTGCCGCCGACGCCCCCTGCGGCGAGCCCCCAGCCGCGCGCCCCCGTGCCGCCGGCGCCCCCTGCCGCCGCCCCCTGCCGGTGAGTTTTTTTTGTTTTTTTTTTAAAAAAGTTAATTACTTTAGTTAGTTTATTAGGTTAGTTTTTTATTATATATAGGGTAATTTAGTTAGTTAGTTAGTTAGTTAGGCTAATTAGGTTAGTTAGTTAGGTTAGAAGAAAAAAAGCAGAAGGAAAAAAAGCAGGAGAAGAAGAAGAAGAAGAAGAAGAAGAGGAGGAGGAGGAGGAGGAGAAAAAAGAAGAAGAAGAAGAAGAAGAAGAAGAAGAAGAAGAAGAAGAAGAAGAAGAGAGGAGGAGGAGGAGAAAGAGGAGGAGAAAGAAGAAGAAGAAGAAAAAGAAGAAGAAGAAGAAGAAGAAAAAGAATAGAAGGAGAAAAAGAGGAGGGGGAGTAGGAGGAGAAAAAAGAAGAAGAAGAAGAAGAAGAAGAAGAAGAAGAAGAAGAAGAAAAAGAGGAGAGAGGAGAAGAAGAAAGAAGAGGAAAAGGGAACCCCGGCACCCCGAAACTGACCCTCGACCCCCGACCCCTGACGCCCGACGCCACTGACCCCCGACCATCGACCTCCGACGCCACTGACCCCCGACCCCCGACCCCCGACGCCACTGACCCCCGACGCCACTAACCCTCGACCCCCGACGCCACTGCCCCCGACCCAGCCCCTCGGCCCACGACTCCCGACCCCCGACGCTCGACGCCACCAACCCCCGACCCCCGAGGCCACTGACACCCGACGTCACTGACCCTGGACCCCCGACGCCACTAACCCTGGACCCCCGACGCCACTAACCCTGGACCCCCGACGCCACTGACCCCCGACCATCGACCTCCGACGCCACTGACCCCCGACCCCCGACCCCCGACGCCACTGACCCCCGACGCCACTAACCCTCGACCCCCGACGCCACTGCCCCCGACCCAGCCCCTCGGCCCACGACTCCCGACCCCCGACGCTCGACGCCACCAACCCCCGACCCCCGAGGCCACTGACACCCGACGCCACTAACCCTGGACCCCCGACGCCACTAACCCTGGACCCCCGACGCCACTGACCCCCGACCACCGATGCCACCGACCCTCGACGGCACTGACTCCCGACGCCACTAAGCCCCGACCCCCGACACCTCTTCTGCCTTCTTTTGAACGAGAAGGTGCTTTTCGGCCTTCCAGAGGCCCACGGGGTCATAGTTTTGAAAATTATGAGTTAGGTCACATATTTTCCGATCATGTTAATTATAAAAACATCGTATTTGTGTTGATCGGGTGAATTTCAATGTGCAGTTGTTCGACGACCTCCACGTGCGTTGGACGTTTGTTGGTGAGCACAAATGACTTCTCCTCCTACCCCCTTAATTTGCTCTGTCCCGGTCTTCGTGCCGATGAAACTTGCTATCTATAGGTTTCTTCAATCATGAGTATGCGTGACCAGTATGCGTCTCCCGTTCGAAAGGGCGACATCTATAAATATGCATTTCTTTGCATATTTATAACCGCCATCCTTTCGAATTGTCCAACATTATCCATGGACAGCCCGAGTATGTGTAGATTTGGTTTGTTTTCCCGTATGCTGTGCTCCGGATCCGATGCGGAATTTCGTCAGTGCCTCCCCTGTTGTTCTCCGGGTACACATCCTCTCTGCTTATTGCCGAGACGTGTATCAGGAGAACAGCGGGGAGGTGCTGCCGAAATTGTGCGTCGCATCTGGAGCAGAGCATGGGAAAACGAACCCAGTCTACACATACTCGGGTGGGATTAGGACCTATCTTTACCTATTAGCGTGTAGGTTGCATGGACGTAATAAAACTGACAAACTTGATTAGCGTATGAATATAGATGATGAATTATGTATTTATTTCTTGTGCCCCCATAGGTAGCTAGGCAACATGAGTGATCGTGCTTGGATGTACACTGGTCACCCTAGTCAGAAAGACATGACCCATGAATGGTTAACAAAAACCAGGGGGTTTGTGAGAGCCGCATTTGCAAATGGCCAGCAAAAAACATGGTGCCCCTGTCCCAACTGCGACAACTGGAAAAAGCAGACAGAGTTTGAAATGGGTAAACACTTGCAGAAGTGGGGTTTTACGCCTAATTATACGGTGTGGACTTTTCATGGTGAGTCTGACCAACGTGCCAGAGCTGAGGTGATTCGTCGTCGCACCGACGAGCATGGTACCAGGATTGAAGACATGGTGCAAGACTTTGATGATGCTCGGGATTCGGACGATGAGATGGAGGAATCTGCAAAGGCCTTCTATGAAATGCTGGAGTCTTCAAAACGTCCTCTCCACGAGCAGACTGAGCTTTGTCAGCTGGATGCCATCGCGCAAGTAATGGCTCTGAAGGCTCAATTCAACCTAGGCAGAGAATGCTACGACGCGATGATGACGATATTTGGACGCTTTCTACCCAAAGGCCATGTACTGCCTGCAAACCTGTACCAGTCAGAGAAAATCCTCCGTGTACTAAAGATGCCCTATGAGAAGATACATGCCTGTGAGAATGGATGTGCCTTATTTAGGCTTGAGTATGCGGCCTTGAACTATTGCCCCATTTGCAATTCTTCCAGGTATATTGTGGTAGACAACGGCATGGGTGAGAAGAATCAGACCAAAATCCCCATTAGTGTTCTTCGATATCTGCCAATCGTACCAAGACTTCAACGTCTTTTTATGGTCGAAGAGACGGCCAGACAGATGACATGGCACAAATTGGGCAAAAGAACCGAACTAGATGCGGATGGGAACAAGATGCTGGTACACACTTCAGATGGTTTTGCGTGGAGGCACTTCGATGCATTACATAAGGATAAATCGGAAGATCCAAGGCAACCTAGAGTTGCCATCAGCACAGATGGGTTCAATGTGTATGGTATGACGGCAGCACAATACAGTTGTTGGCCTGTATTTGTCATTCCACTAAATTTGCCACCCGGAGAGATTATGAAAAGAAAGAACATTTTCCTGACGTTGATAATTCCAGGGCCCAACTATCCGGGGAAGAATATGAATGTGTACATGCAGCCGCTTAAGGACGAGTTGCAAGAAGCCTGGGATAATGGGATCAAGACCTACGACGCGGCTACCAAAACAAATTTCAAAATGCATGTGTGGTACATGTACTCGACGCATGATTATCCGGCGTTTGCGCTATTCGCTGGCTGGTGTGTGCATGGAAGGTTCCCGTGCACCACATGCAAGGCAGCTCTTCAGTTCCGTTGGCTGCAGGCTGGTCGCAAGTATTCTTGCTTCGACATGCATAGACAATTCCTGGATCCTGACCATAAGTTCAGAAAAGACAAGAAGAATTTCATCAATTTCAGAAAAGACATGCATAGACAATTCCTGGATCCTGACCATAAAAAATAGCTAGACTTCCATCTAATGACATAATTAGCTTAGTTAGCTGCAAAATAGCTAGACTTCCATCTAATGACATAATTAGCTTAGTTAGCTCCAAGAAGGAGGAGAGGGAGGAGGAGAAGAAGAAGGGGACAAAAGGATAAGAAGAAGAAGGAGAAGAAGGAGGAGAGGGAGGAGGAGAAGAAGAAGGGGACAAAAGGATAAGAAGAAGGAGAAGAAGAAGGAGAAGGAGCTCCTTCTTCTTCTCCTTCTTCTTCTCCTTCTTCTTCTCCTTCTTCTCCTTCTCCTCTTCCTTCTCCTTCTCCTCCTCCTCCTCCTCCTCCTTTTTCTTCTTCTTCTCCTCTTCCTCCTCCTCCTCCTTCTTTTACTTCTTCTTCTCTTTCTCTTCTCCTATAGTTAGCTAGGGTTCCACCTAAATGACATAATTAGCTTAGTTAGCTCCAAAATGGCCTATTTAATAATAAATGACCTATACTTAGCTAATTATCCTCGAAATGACATAATTAGCTCCAAAAAGGCATTCTTAGCCAATTTAGCCCGAAGAAGGGGACAAGAATAGAAAAAGAGGAAAATGAAAGCAAGGAAGAGGAAAAAGGAGAAGAAGAAGGAGGAGAGGGAGGAGGAGAAGAAGAAGGGGACAAAAGGATAAGAAGAAGAAGGAGAAGAAGGAGAAGGAGAAGGAGAAGGAGCTCCCGCTCCTTCTCCTTCTCCTTCTCCTTCTTCTTCTCCTTCTTCCCCTTCTTCTCCTTCTCCTCTTCCTTCTCCTTCTCCTCCTCCTCCTCCTCCTCCTTTTTCTTCTTCTTCTCCTCTTCCTCCTCCTCCTCCTTCTTTTATTTCTTCTTCTCTTTCTCTTCTCCTATAGTTAGCTAGGGTTCCACCTAAATGACATAATTAGCTTAGTTAGCTCCAAAATGGCCTATTTAATAATAAATGACCTATACTTAGCTAATTATCCTCGAAATGACATAATTAGCTCCAAAAAGGCATTCTTAGCCAATTTAGCCCGAAGAAGGGGACAAGAATAGAAAAAGAGGAAAATGAAAGCAAGGAAGAGGAAAAAGGAGAAGAAGAAGGAGGAGAGGGAGGAGGAGAAGAAGAAGGGGACAAAAGGATAAGAAGAAGAAGGAGAAGAAGGAGAAGGAGCTCCCGCTCCTTCTCCTTCTCCTTCTCCTTCTTCTTCTCCTTCTTCCCCTTCTTCTCCTTCTCCTCTTCCTTCTCCTTCTCCTCCTCCTCCTCCTCCTCCTTCTTCTTCTTCTTCTCCTCTTCCTCCTCCTCCTCCTTCTTTTATTTCTTCTTCTCTTTCTCTTCTCCTATAGTTAGCTAGGGTTCCACCTAAATGACATAATTAGCTTAGTTAGCTCCAAAATGGCCTATTTAATAATAAATGACCTATACTTAGCTAATTATCCTCGAAATGACATAATTAGCTCCAAAAAGGCATTCTTAGCCAATTTAGCCCGAATAAGGGGACAAGAATAGAAAAAGAGGAAAATGAAAGCAAGGAAGAGGAAAAAGGAAAAGAAGAAGGAGGAGAGGGAGGAGGAGAAGAAGAAGGGGACAAAAGGATAAGAAGAAGAAGGAGAAGAAGGAGAAGGAGAAGGAGAAGGAGCTCCCGCTCCTTCTCCTTCTCCTTCTCCTTCTTCTTCTCCTTCTTCCCCTTCTTCTCCTTCTCCTCTTCCTTCTCCTTCTCCTCCTCCTCCTCCTCCTCCTTTTTCTTCTTCTTCTCCTCTTCCTCCTCCTCCTCCTTCTTTTATTTCTTCTTCTCTTTCTCTTCTCCTATAGTTAGCTAGGGTTCCACCTAAATGACATAATTAGCTTAGTTAGCTCCAAAATGGCCTATTTAATAATAAATGACCTATACTTAGCTAATTATCCTCGAAATGACATAATTAGCTCCAAAAAGGCATTCTTAGCCAATTTAGCCCGAAGAAGGGGACAAGAATAGAAAAAGAGGAAAATGAAAGCAAGGAAGAGGAAAAAGGAGAAGAAGAAGGAGGAGAGGGAGGAGGAGAAGAAGAAGGGGACAAAAGGATAAGAAGAAGAAGGAGAAGAAGGAGAAGGAGCTCCCGCTCCTTCTCCTTCTCCTTCTCCTTCTTCTTCTCCTTCTTCCCCTTCTTCTCCTTCTCCTCTTCCTTCTCCTTCTCCTCCTCCTCCTCCTCCTCCTTCTTCTTCTTCTTCTCCTCTTCCTCCTCCTCCTCCTTCTTTTATTTCTTCTTCTCTTTCTCTTCTCCTATAGTTAGCTAGGGTTCCACCTAAATGACATAATTAGCTTAGTTAGAGGCTGGTTCCCCTCTTTGCCGTCTGCCCCCGCATGGCAAAGGGGGGGAGGCAGACGGCAAAGGGGGGAATCTGCCCCCCTCTCTCCCCTCTTTGCCGTCTGCCACCACATGGCAAAGGGGGGGGAGGCAGACGGCAAAGGGGGGAATCTGCCCCCCTCTCTCCCCTCTTTGCCGTCTGCCTCCACATGGCAAAGGTCGGGAGGCAGACGGCAAAGGGGGGAATCTGCCCCCCCTCTCTCCCCTCTTTGCCGTCTGCCACCACATGGCAAAGGGGGCGGAGGCAGACGGCAAAGGGGGGAGGCCTCCGTTAACACTTAACGGGGACGTTGCAATATATGCCGTCCCACTTATTTTGCCGTCCGCCCCCTCATGGCAAAGATTCTTTGCCGTCCGCTTTGTGAAAGCAGACGGCAAAGAGCCTCTTCACCGGATTTTTTTTTACCGTCTACTTTGCCGTCTGCTGACCGACGGCAAATCCTTTGCCGTCCGTGGTAGCCCCCTTTGCCGTCCGCCTTGGCAGACGGCAAATTTCTGAATTTCAGTAGTGATGCCTCCTGGGGAACTGACCTTAATAGGCTGACTGAGGGTTCTAGTTGGCAAACTATACTTTTCCACAACTAACCTTGATATGAATAAATGTGTTGCACAAGAATCAAAAAGTACCAAACTGGACGTGAATTTAGCAAAAACTTACCAACCACGGTATCGGGGTGATCATAGACCTCTTCAACATCAATGTGATTCACCTGAGCTCGAGGAAAAGGGTTGGGCTTCTTTGCTGCTGAGTTGCCGTTGCCGTTTCCATTTCCCTGCATATTCTGGGGACATTCATTGGCATAGTGTCCCGTCTTCTGACACTTGAAGCATGTGATATGAGTCAGGTCCTTCTGAGCTGGAGCCGAATGATGTTGAGTGCCAGTACCGCCATTCTTGAAGTTGATGTTGTTGCGGTGGTTCCGATTTCCTCCATGGTTGTGGCCTCCATGGTTGTGCACTAGGTGGTTATGCTGGACGTGTCCTCCAAACTTACCGGATCCAGTCCCGGTATTATGTTAAAACTGCTTTATGTGACCTCAGAGCCGGTGTCAATGTTATGCCTTTCTCTTTATATCGTAGACTTGATTTGAATAAGATGTAACCTACAGAAATCTCTCTACAAATGGGTGATAAATCAACTGCTTTATCCATTGGTATTTGCTAGGGCGTGCGTGTTGTGGTTGCAAACGTTACTATCCTAACAGACTTCGTTATTCTTCATATTCACGAGGTCGACAGTATGTCGATCATCCTTGGTAGACCCTTTCTGAATACTGCAGGGGCTGTTATTGACTGCAACAAAGGGAAGGTCACTTTTCATGTTAATGGTAATGAGCATACGATACACTTTTCGAAGAAGCAACCTCAGGTTTATAGTATCAACTCCATTGAAAAAATTCCAACGATTATTATTGGAGACTTTGAAATCCCTCTCCCTAGTGTGACTAGGAAATGTGATATACTTATTGTTGGGTACATGCATATCCCCATTGAGGTAACTTGGTGTTATTCAAAAATTCTCTAGTTTCATATCATTCTAAAAAAGTTTGTCAATGAGAGTTGATCAACCTTATTGATGGATTCTTTTTGACGGGCATGAGATGCATGAATTTAGAAAGCACAACTTTCTGTACCCAACTTCTATTTTCTTTTTTTAGTTTCATTTTAGTAAAAATGCTATTATTTCTCTCTTTTCTGTTTTATCCGTGTAATAGAAAAATGACCTGAAAAAAAATTCTCCGAATGCCCTGAAAATTTATTATGATTTTTCTCGAATATTTATGAATTTTTGGCACTGAAAACACATCAGGGGGCAGCACCAGTGGGCCACAAGCCTGCAGGGCGCGGCCACCCCTCTGGCCACGCCCCCTGGCTTGTGGGTCCCACATGGAGCCCCTTCGCTTACTCGAGCATCCATCCACTCCATATTCCTCGAGAAAAAATCACACCATTGTTGAAACCCATGTTCTAGCTCATCTTGCTGCCATTTTCGATCTCCTTGCTCAAAGCTCCATTTGCAAAACTGTTTTAGGGGATTGTTCATCGGTATGTTACTCCTCCAATGATCCAATTAGTTTTTGTTCTAGTGCTTTATATGTTGCAAATTTTTGCTGTTGTGGTGACCTTGTTCTTGAGCTTGTATGTCAAATTTGTAGGGTGCCAAATAGTTTTGATGCATGATTTAGCCTCTAGGCACTTGTGGGGGTAGTTGCTGTAAGTTTTGTTGAGTTTTGTTCATTTTTATTTGAGGTCACTAAACATTTCAGAAATTTTTCAGAGAAAGGAAGGATGAGGAGATTGTTAAGAGGCTCTTCAAGCCGAGGTTTTATGGAAAGTGAAAATGAGAAGCCTACATACAATTCCTCGCACCAGTGAGGTTAGACCATGTGAATGGCCAAGTGAGGCATTCTTGAGGGCGGCCGGAGTTTATGAGGATTTCTATGGTATAGCACAGAATGCAGGCGTCACCGACTTCCTCAACGATAAGTGTGACCAATATCTCCTACTTACTAATACTTATGTGCAAAATTTTCACTTTTATCCTAGGAAGAATCCTCCCATGGTAGAATTTCATTTATATGATGTGCCTAACGAAATGTCACTTTACGATTTTTGAAATGTTTGCAAAATACCTTTTGAGGGCAGCATCAGTGAACCACGTCCTGGAGACATGGAGGAGTTTCTTTCCACAATCACTGTAGGGTAACAGAGAGAGGTGTCAAAGGCCAAAGCGGCCAGTGTACATTTCCCTGTTTTACACTATTATTCATTATTTGCGGGGAGATGTTTAGTTAGTCGCGGCTAGAGTGGAAGCCTGAGTGCTCCCGACATCGCTATTCTGCGCCATGCTTTACTTGCTGATAGAACTTTTAGTCCCGACAACGGTTAGCCTTAAACCGTTTGAAGGGTCCTATATTCGGAGGTATATATGCATCTCGTTTAGCTAAACACTTTGAGATACCTATTAGGCTTGATGAGGAAGAGGAAATGCTACTCCCTGTAAGATATTTAGATTATGATAGAATGGAAGCACATGATTTTATTGAGAAAGACAATGATAAGAGGCTACTTTACAACTCAGTATTTAGTCAAGACACTTGTGAGATAATTACTTGGCCTGCACCTTCTTTATTCAATATGCATTCACGCATATACATTATTATGTCCGAGGACATTTTCAAATATTGGGGCCTATCAGTCGGTTGATTGTAAGCTTTTCCCATAATGAAAGGACAAGAAAAAACGATTGCGGTTATGTGCCGCCGGCAACATGCCCTACCAGGGCTCACCTACATGCCAACATGTATTGGGCCGGGCGGGTAGCCCCGGTTGCCTATTGATGGCACACACTTTTTTGTATCTTCTGCTTTTTATTCACTTTTTTGTTTTTGGTTTTTCTTTACTATTCACTTTGTTTGTATTATAAATATTCGAAATATATATATTACAAAAAATTACGTAAACTTTAAAAGAATGACAATCTTACATTTGACAATTGTTAAACATGTATAGAAAAATATACTTTACATATACAAAAAATATATAATGTGAATCACAAAAAGTAGAAAATTTTAATCATGTGTACGAAAAAATGTTAACCATGTATACAAAAAAGTTTACACATTGTGGAAAATTGTCATGTAAATAATAAATGCATTTTATATTAAGAAAATGTTCATAATATTTTTATAATTTGTTTTACAATGTAAAATAATAGTTGGCATAGTTCACAGAAAATATTTTCACGTTAACAAATATGCTCTAATGTGTATTTTGTTTTCCATATATATTTGAAAAAATAAAGAATGTTTTGCAAAAAAATGTATTTTGAAAGTCTCAAGCATTTAAAGAATGTTTGTATGTATACAAAATTGTACAACCTATATGAAAAAGTTAGATACCAAACTATATATTATAAAATATTAACCACTCATTTGTAAAATGGTAGACATGTGTAAAAGATATTTCTAATTTAAATGGTTTTTTATAATATGTATGAAAAAGCTAGACATGTCTTGAAAAAAATAAAGAGGAAAACCTATAAAGCCCGAGTGAAATTTGACAAAGAAACAAGAATGAAACAAAATAAAAACATAGTGTAACTAAGAAAGAAAGAAGGACATCACTACACAGCGGCGCCGCACTTGTGTCTTCCGGTGCGGCCGCTGCTGCTTCTTCTGTAAATCGCATTTTAAACCACACTTTCACCATGTAAAAAAATCAATGCTCCTAATCTTGCATGAAGAGCATGAGGTTGCACTGCATACATCCGGATCCAAAGAGAAACACGGTAGGTTGGGCATGCATCAAAGGAGTACTAATAGCAACGATGTTGCATTTAAAAAAAGATTTATCTGTCAAACCGTTATCTTAATTAATGGTCCGCTTTCATCACTGACTTTCTCGCGACGAGATCTTCAAAACTAGATCTCATGTCGATATGTTTCGATAACTTTTGTTTTTCGCCGTTACTTGCCAGATTACTATCACTTACTTGTCACATTATTTGTCACATAGTTCTCACATTAAATCAACTTGGTTATCAGATTTATGAATGTTGATATATCCCCACTAAAAAGCTTGATTCATTGTACTTGAGTTGTTCATGCATCTACTTGCTTATTGTTAGTGCTTTAATACTCATTTTTTAGCTTCACGTAACACTGCAATATTTAAAAAATATAAAACTATTGTTCCGGTAACTATGTGTAATTTTTGTGACAACTCGACATCCGTAAGATGAAAACTATGATGACATAAATGTTGCAACTAGGAACGATGAAAAAAAATCAACGAAACATGTTAACATGGGATCTTATTTTCAAGGCCTCGTCGAGACGAACCTAATGGTGAAGAGAAATCTCCAATCAAATTAATAATCTGTGAGATAAATCTTTTTTAAAATACAAAAATGCATTTAATGCAATGTTGTAAGCATGAGGTAAAAGATTCTTGCATGCGCATGTGATGGTGTAAGCCGCCGCATGGAAAAGGTGTGGTGCTACGCTTCTCCTTAGATTTTCCCAAGAAAGAATACCAAAGACCCCCATGAGAAAAATAGAAAACTACAGAAAAAAAAGAGGAAAGGCAATAGATGGAAAAACGAATAAAAGAAATGAAAAATAAGAAAAAACTGTAATAAATCAGACTTACACCGATCGCTATGAGCCGAGCAAACCTATTTGCGCAAAATTGGGCCGGACTGCTAATGTAGTCCATACGATTCTTATTAGGAATAAGTAGTGGCGATATAAGCCTAGCAAGAAGAAGATGGAAACATGTGAAATCATTAATTAGTGAATATTATTTTCAAAATTCATTCCAATCCCCAGGTCACGACAAGTGGCGTACTGCATGTGTGTCATTTGCCACAACCTCGGAGTTTTCATTTTTTTCGTAGATTCATTTTTTTCAAAAGGTTTTACCTTATACACCGGGCGTCCAAATCTCGAACCGTTTTTATCATTGGATTTCTCGCGCCGAGATATTCAAAACTAGGTCTCATGTTGATAGGTTTTGACGATTTTATTTTTCATGAAAAAACCAGACAAAAAAAGTGTGCCTCCCGTGATAGAAAAAACAGAAAACAGGTTTTTTCGCGTTTTTTTTTCTTTTCGAGAGGCGCGGCCATGCCTCTCATGAAGGAAAAACCCTGCCTCTGACGGAAGGAAAATCATACCTCTTACGAAAAAACGCGTTTTTTCCTTTCCGAGATGCACAGTTGTGCTCCTCACAAAGGCAAAACCATATCTCTCGCGAAAAAACAGAAAACGTGTTTTTCCCTTTTCGAGAGGCATGGTCGTGCCTCTCGCGGAAGCAAAACCGTGCCTCTCACAAAAAAAATAGAAACACATTTTTCAGTTTTTCAAAGGCACGAGTGTGCCTCTCGCGGAGGCAAACCGTGCCTCTCGCGAAAACAAACTATGCCTCTTGTGAAAAAAATATTTTTTGTCAAAAAGCTAAGCAAAATTGGTGAAAAATCGGAACACCAAAAAAATTAAAAAATGAAACCAATCTAAAAAGCAGAAAACACGTGCGAAAAAGTAAAAAAATGAAATCCATATGAAGCGCTCACAGACACGTTAAAAAGGTAAACTACTTTCTCTCGATAGAAGATTGGTCCTCATAAAATCAGTCATAAGTAATATAATACTATTTATGTTTTTTCCTTTCAATTTCCTAAAGGTGTATTATGTAGATTGAATTATTTCCGATTAAAATTAACTTGACAAAAAGGCAGTAATAAAAAATAATATCGACTCGTTAAATGAAGTGTCATTTCCGTCCCAAAGATCAAGGAGTGCTTGGTATTCATAACCTTGAGGTTAAAAATACTGCTCTCTTCGGCAAATGGTTGTTTAAGGTGCCGGCGGAAAATGGTGTATGGTAAATCCTCCTAAGAAGAAAATATGTGGGCACAAAGACAATGTCTCAAGTGTACTGGAAGGCCTAGGACTCATACTTTTGGACGGGTCTAATAACTACAAAGAAGTACTTCTTCCCCATGGACCCATCGTTATAAAAGAAGGTTTAGAAATTAGATTGAGGATAAGTGGCTAGAAATGCTATCCTCCAAGAATAATATCTGGTTCTATATAATATTGTACGTCACAAGAGTGATACTATCGTCACAATTATGAAATCCTTTTCGCGAAATGGGACATTCAAAAGTGATTTAATTTGTCTCAATCTTGTACATGGAATGCTTTGGCAGAGAGATTGTTCATTGAACAACTGTTACAAGGAGCCAATGAATTTCATGGAACCTACACGTGAGTGGTAAATTCACGGTAGATTCTATGTATAGAGCTCTGATCAAGTCAGAGATACTAGTTGATAATAAAGATCTGGAAGATGAAGATAGTGTTTAAGAATAAAATCTTTGTGTGGTATATTCGTCGAGGAGTCATTCTTACCAAATATAACCTTATTAAGAGAAATTGACATGAAAGTACATAATGTATTTTTTGTCATCACCACAAAACAATAAAACAATTGTTTGTCTAATGCAAATTAGTTCGCTTCATATGGTGAGTCATCCATTAGCTTCTCGCTTGTATCCTCCACGTAATGATGCTAATATATTTGGTAATCGACTATATGGAACTGATCACATGTTTAGAATCCTTCTTAGGGTAGGAGAGGTTGTCGTTATTTGGTCGCTTTGACTGTGTAGAAATGATAAGATTTTTTACGATAAAAACATTTCTCTTATGCAAGTTATCTACAAGGGATAAAGAATCGAGACCTGCTTACAAAGGTGTGTACACGATTGAATAACACGACAAGGAATATTTTTATCCAACATGAATAACAACATGATCCTAAGATTAATCTACAAATTTTGCATCATACAGTCTTATGATTACTTTAGACAGATAGATAAGAAAAAATACCACTCATACCAAGGACCAAAGACGCCAACTTCATCGTTTTTGCTTCTGAGTTTGGACTCGCTTTGTTGTATGCACCTTGTTATGCAGGAGTCAGATGTAATATTTAAACCTTTAAATAATAAAGTGACCCTTATCCAAAAAAAACTAAAAGCACAGGCTTGTTTAAAAAAATACTAACGGTGACATGGCATACGTCTGTGGGCACTTCTCTCCCTAATAATAAAGCACGTAGTGCTACTGTCGTTCGTCGGTCATTTTGCAGAAAAGCCCTCACAGTTTTAGGTAAGCAACCCGCAGTCCAATTTTAAGTAACAGCGAACCGTTTTATATCATTTTGCAAAAAAGCCCTCATAGTTTTATATAATCAACCCGTAGTCCAATTTTAAGTCACAGCGAACCGTTTTCTTTCATTTTGCACAAAGCCCTCACAGTTTTAGGTAATCAACCCGCAGTCCAACTTTAAGTCACAGCGAACCGTTTTCTGCAATTTTACATAAAACCCCCTAATATTTGCATTAAATTAGCCGAAGTCCATGTGAAATAGATTTTTTAAAACAATCATATATTTTAAACCTTAACTTCAATTTCAACATATTATATATGAAATTTGATTAAAAAATGCGTAGAATCGGAATATGATGTATTTTCTATCTGTTAACTATTTAAAAAATAATATATTTAAGGTGCAACCTAAATCAATGATGCATGATTCATCATTTCTTTCACATGGGCCGGCATACATCACTCAAATCACGCAAAAAAGCGTAGTGCAGGAAATCAAACTCGCGGCTCCACTTTACTATATTGATATAACAGGAGTAAAGAGGTAACTTTGTGGCAAGGAGATCCGTCTAACCACCCACGATGCATGTACCATAGTATGCAAATGTAGACTAAGAACATCTTTGTAGACTATAAAAGCGTGTGATATTTTTTCTAAACCATCAATTGTACATTATAAAAGCGTGTGCTATTTTTTCTCCCGTTGCAACGCACGGGTCTTTTTGCTAGTAATAAACAAAGATGATTAAGTTCTGCTAGTAGATCGTACATTGACGTAGTATAGTGAGGGCGCCCCTATGTAGTTGGCGAGCGCTACTTCAAAAAACCTCCCAACAATCACTTCCGACTATATTTAGCCTATATTTTTTTTTATGAAATTTGAAAAATATTGCGCAGGTTCAAAGATTGACAAGAATAATACATCGTCGGTCTTACCAAAGCCGACTAAATCCAGTCGGCCACGCCATGGTCTAGAGCTTGTCGGCTACGGCTAGACTGATAGGTCTGTCGGCCTCCCACGTCGCCTCCAATTGACCTTGGCTAGGCCGATTAGTACTAATCGGCTTTGCCGTGACCAATTAGTATTAATTGTCCTACTCGTGGTCAATTAGTATAAATTGATATTGGCAAAGTCGATAGATGCATGATTTTTTTTCATTTTCGTAATTCTAAATTTTTTATGACCACAATAGTAAAATATACCCCTCTATATCCACCTTTTTCCCCGCCAGTTTTTCCTGCCTTTTTTCTGTCAATTTTTTCGTCCCTATTTTCCCGCCATTGCACTTGTAGATACAGGTAAAGTTGTCTCTGTTTTTGATGAGATGGTTGTTATTATTTTGGTGTAGTAGACTTTGACGATTCGACTACCAACGTGTGAGGATGTCTCGCCTTAGCAATCGCTAAACCAACTCCTAGAGGTTATTGACCACGCCGGAGCACGATCAACCTGACCACGAGGGTGTGTTTCCTACACGCAAACGAAGAACAAGCAAGAAACTAAGATTGCAATGTGGATATTGCGAATATAAGTGGAAAACTTTATTGATGCAAGTGGGGTTCCCTGACGCCTTTGTCTGGTCGTGGAACACAAACGTAGAACACGAAGTTGCAGCTATGGAGAATTTGTAACATAAACAAAATCTATGTCTAAACGGCGCCTTAAGGGTTGTATATATGGGGGAATAGAGGAGGAATTTCGTGACCCGTAGGACGAGGGGTCCGAAACCGAACCTAACTCACTTTCCCCACACATACGAACTGTAAAAATAGCCTATTATATGGTATTTGAAAATTACGGGGCCTGGTCCAAAAATAAGGTGTCGCGGCATCTATAATAGCCTATAGACAAAATTTATAAAGTGACGTCTTGAAGATTTCGTCCAAGCCTTCATGCTCTCCTTATGGTGGCTACAAAGTGTGAAAATCATCAGTGGAAGCTCCATTGTTCTTTCCCACGCGTGCACCTTCACTACAAGAAATATGCTCATACATGACATTCTTTAAGAGATCGTTGATGAATTCTTCATAAATCTATGACGATTTCATCCGAGATGGTCGTAAACCGTTTGAGGGGATCAAATCTACATATAAATTACGACGATGTGAGTCAAAAACGTCGTAACCGCATAAGATGAGATCGTCATAACTTCTACAACGATTATAAAAATGTCGAAACATGTTCTAACTATGTTGACATGTCACTCGTGGGTCCAATTTATCCCACCTCATCCATGTATTGAATTGTTTTTTATACCACTTTTCTATTGGGCTATTTTTTTCAACTTACTTTTATATTGGGCTGGTATTTTATAATCCATGCTTGCTAATGGACTGGTTTTGTGGTCTGCAATAAAGGCCCACATCATCAGTTTTGCCTACGTGTCATGTCCATGCGTTATTTTTTGCCTAGTTTGTGAAGCAACCGACTATTATGTCATTCCAAAAATTCTCATAAATACTTTGGATCATATATTCCTCAAATATGTGAAAACCTTTCCTTCCTTAGTTCGAATATAATTCAGCAATATTCATTGTTCAGAATAGCACTTTGTGAAGGAAGTGCTATTTCTATTTCTTTTATTACCCTCAAATTTTTTGGGCACTCTTTTCTATCCAAATCATTGCCTCATAAAAAAATTTCATAACCATTTCCCTAGTAAATCTTTCTCCGCAAATTTCCAAACTTTGTGTTGAGCTAACAACTTTGTGAAGGAAGTACTAGATAGGAATATCCTAATGAGTTGAATTTTTTCCACATCTTCTATGTGCCCAAAACATAGGTCTCCACAAAATTTTAGCCCCATCTAACAATCCATGTGAGCTCATCATCCAATCTTTGTTTCTGGTAATATTTTCAGTTTGTGAAGCAACTACATTTTATATTGCTTTATAGTTGATGAAAATTTACCACGAAATGAAACTCACCATATAAACTCACTCCGCCAAATTTTAGCTCATTTAATTCAGCCAGTTTCCCTCAATATTTTTCCCAATATTCTGTTCAGTAGAGAGCATTGTGAAGGAAGTACAATTTTTGTTTATCCAAATTTTATGAAATTTTCATATTGCCTTAATGTGCCCAAATTATCATCCTCCTCCAAATTTCAGCTCAATCCAATTATTATGTGATCCCAGTTTCAATTACCATTTTTTGTCCAGATTAGCACATTATGAAGGAAGGGTCACTTTTGCATGTCCAAATGGTATAAATTTTTTTTACAGTGCCTTCATATGCCCAAATTAACATCATACACCAAATTTTTGCTCAATCCATTCATTCATTTGATCCCAGCTTCAACATCCATATTTCTGCACGGTGTGGTACTTTGCAAAGCAAGTGCCACCTAGGTTCATCCATGTGAGCTAACAATTTGCCAAGAGAGTCTCCTTAGTAGATGATGATCCTCAGCCAAAATTTAGGCCCATTGTCTATGTGCATTGCCCACACCGCTAATCAAACACTTGGCTGCTAATTCATGTTTGAGCTTAGTTCAGTCTCCTCGTCAGAGTCTTCTATTGTATTCTTTGTCCTAACACCTACCTAGGGAGTGTTCAATCAACCAGATATGCCTATTCCACCCAGAACGCGTGGCAACGCAACGGTCAGGCGGTGACCGCGCGGCTGGCATGCAAGTTTATGCCCTCGACCACAATCCAAACCTCAACGTCAAGCCACCATACCATGTATTTCTGATTAAATATATACTTATGTACCTATAAATGACTTTTGGGAAAAATAGGGAACAAACTAGAATGCACCTGCAGTTCAAATTTAACCCGTTCCAACTGAATCGACATAAATTTGTCTTTTTCACGAGAGGTGGATAAAAGCTTTTAACACCCAATCATTTTGTCAATTGTACAATAAATATGGCCTAGTATTTTAGAAAAATGATATGGTCCAATTTTGAAACAAATATATGGTAGGTCCTTCACAAAAAAACTCATTTTGCACACTTGAAAAATGGGAAATGATTTTTACATACAAGGAAAATGAAAACTTCCTTAATCAACATTTTTTCCATTCCAATATGCACCCTTGTGCATAATATTAGATCATTTCAACAAACTATGTCATGAATGTCGCCATAAGATTGATCATTTGGCTTGAAAGCCATGAATCTTTACACATGATAGCCCATCTATAAAAACACTTTTTTAAAATAATCGCCGTATTACAAGTTCATTATTTTTCCTCGTAACTTTGCCACATATAATGACACAATGCAAAGGTTTTCCATTTTTTATTTTTTTTGGAATTTTTCATGGCCATTTCAAAATGCGGTCAAAACGAAAGGTATGGCCGTTGCTACCTACTGGTTGAATCTTGGAAAACTTTTGGTGTTTCTATGATTAAATAGATACTTGCGTACTTAGAAATGATTTTTGGAAAAATAAAGAGCAAACTATAATGCAGCTGCTGTTCAAATTTGACCCGCTTCCAAGTGATTCAACGTAAATTTGTCTTTTTCACGAGAGGTGGATAAAAGCCTTTAACAACCCACCATTTGGTCAATTGCACATTAAATATGTCTTAGTATGTTAGAAAAATGATTTGGTCCAATTTTGCAACAAATATATGGTAGGTCCTTCACAAAAAAAACTCATTTTGGGTACTCGAAAAATGGAAAATGAATTTTCCGTCCAAAGAAAATGAAAATTTTCTTAGGCAACATTGTTTGCCATTCCAATACGCACCGTTGTGCACAATATGAGATCGTTTCAACAAACTATGTCATGTATGTGGCAATAAGATTGATCATTTGGCTTGAAAGCCATGAATCTTCACACATGATAGCCCATTTCTAAGAACACTTTTTTAAAATATTTGCCATATTACAAGTTTATTATTTTACCTCGTAACTTTATCACATATAATAAAACAATGCAAAGGTTTTCCAATTTTTTAATTTTGTTTGAATTTTTCATGCCCATTTCAAAATACGGACAAAACGGCGAGTATGACCGTTCAAAGCTAGGGCTTGATTTTTGCAAATATTTTGGAGTATCTATGAAGAAATAGATACTTTTGTACCTAGAAATTATTTTTGAAAAAAATAAATAGAAAACTATGAGGCATGTGCAGTTCAAATTTGACCTGCTTCCACCTGAATCGACAGAAATTTTTCTTTTTCATGAGAGGTGGATAAAAGCTTTTGACACCCAATCATTTGGTCAATTGTATATTAAATATGTACTAGTATTTTAGAAAATAGATGGAGTTCAACTTTGCAACAAATATTTGGTAGGTTCTTCACAAAAAACCCAAATTTTGCCACTCGGAAAATAATTAAAATGTCGGGACCCCGATCCTAAGCCATAGGAATCCAGCGTGTAACACATTGCATCCCTTTGCGGTCTCACGCACGGTTATCCCCACGGCTGCCACCTTACCTTAGCCGGGACCGTTTGTGCCTTTTGACTCACGAATGCATTAGTGTCGCTAGCATTCCAATGTCAAAGAACCTAGGTCGACATATCTATTCATAAACTCAAGTGGCTCGACTATATAGAGACGGGCATACATAACCCAGCAAAGCAGGTGTCGGTGAACAACGAGTGTAGACGAGTCGTAGCAAGCTACAAGGACTCCATTACACCTCGTGACATTTCCCGAAGGGACAGATATAGCAGCTAAGAAGGATACATGGCGGTCAACCAATGTTTCCGGAGCAGTAGCGAACTACCAGGGCTCGGTGGAATCACAAAGGGGCATTTCTCTGTATAGAGAGCTACTAAGGCATACGACTAGGTGTGGAATCCCATACATATCACAGTGCATCACACGTACGCATGACATACTAGATATGCATAGATACATTAATGGCCTCACAACATAACCATACAACATCACGACATTTATTTAGAAGACTCGAAAGACTCTTGCATAATATGTTCATACAAGCAGGGGTCACACGACCCGACACTCAAAGTCATACAAACCAACGGAAGCATAAAGTTGTTTGAGTACAGGCGAATGAAAGGATAAGGCGTAAAGCCTGACTATCTATAGATCCCTTCTGAAAGGGGTCAGGTCGTAGCTGGGACACCAGCTACTCGTCATCATCGATGTCTAGAAAGAACCCACCTGTTGGCTCATGGGTATCCTCTACAACAATTATTAAGAAAACATGAGTACAAAAGTACTCAGCAAGACTTTAGAACAGATCTATCTACTCATGCTCAGGTATCAATAAAGGGGGTTGTGGTGTTTCATGCAGCAGGCCAGCTTTGACTCTTGGCCAGACTAAACTACAATTTTAAATAGTTTTGACAACTTTGTTTTCTCGCACACGAGTCCACTAACTCCACAACAATACACCATCATGGAATCATTCCCGTCTCTGTACGGAAATGCCATCCTTGACACTAACACTTATCTTGATACTTTTATGAGTAGCCATTAAAGTTATCTATGAACAACATATGTCTCCAAGTAGTCCATATCCACGGACGCTGCTATTCGAATAGATCATAACCCTGCAGGCGTGTACTTCTTCACATACACTCTCGCCACTTATCGCTATGTGCACATCATGCACCTCGGTAACCTTAAAGCAGAAGCCCAGCGAGGGAGTCGGCCACGACCGTTAACCACATTAGTACCTAGTCCAGGTTTATCGCCTATCTGAGGGTAACCCGCACGGAAGTCCGGCCGAGGTTTCTGCCACGGCCCCAAACGATGTGCGCAGGGTTCCCAAGCCCACCATCCGGGTGCCACTTGGTACACCAAGCCACTGCCTACCGCATCATAGCCCACCTCTAAGGCCAGCACTATGCACGGCCTCCAGTATGACTATAAACACCAGAAACTACTTGCGACTCCTGGAGCGAGTACTAGGTGATTAATAAGTCGAGCGGGGTCATATTTCAGGGCCCAGCATGTGGTAGTATCTCGTCTTGGGTTACATACAGGGAACTCAGTTCCTAAGGACGGTTCCAATGAAACAACCCGCCATGTACTCCTACATAGCCTTTCATCGGTACCTTTACCAAATCAGATTCCACACTTATTCTTTGTCACTAGAACACATTCATCAATTCCTGTTCATCACCTAGATGAAACAGACCTGACACAACTTCTAGCCATATCAAGCATAGCAGGTATAAACACATCACAGCTCAAGCATCTACCAGGTATGCTAGGTTGCATGGTTTGGCTATTTACTATAACAATGACACGTCATGCAAAGGAATAGGTTCAGCTAGCGAAGTAAAGCATTTGAAATATTTTGTCCTAATGCAATAAGTGGGAGCAGGAGCAAGAACATGGGATGATATCGGGATGCTCAAAAGGGTGCTTGCCTTGTTGCTCAGCAGAGGGGTAATATCAGTCAGTCAGATATTCAGTCGTATCCGGAGGGGAGGGCCCTACCGGAATAACAACATACAATTAATAACAATCATATGAAACAATCATGATGCATGATCATTGCATGAAATGAAGAGTGATATGATTCAGTGTGGTTGGTAAAACCTTAGTTTGCATCTGGTTTGAAATCCAAATTCAAATATTATTTGAAATGGCATATTTATCTTCATAATTTAATTGATTTCATGTGATGCTATTTCATAACTTTGTTTTTCATGCATGAAAGAAGCACCATTGTGTTCATTGAATTTTTCTGATCAATTTGCAGATATTATTTGTCTAATTTGGAGTTATAATCAAATTTCTATGAACTTCCAAATTTGCAATTATTCTGGAATTATTTTAAACCGAGAATTGGATTTATTGCATCAGCATGACATCACTAGGTCAGCTCGCCGTTGAAAGTCAAACCTGACCAGTGGGACCCACTGGTCAGTGACTCTCGCCAGATTCTAAGTAAATTTAAATCCAATTAAGTAATTAACACGCCTGGACCCACCTATCAGTGTCTGATTATGTTTTAATAAATACTTTATTTTTATTTTTATTAAACTTAATTAGTTTAAGTGTGGCCCCACATGTCATAGGCACACGGGGGCTCAGATCCACCGACGACGAGATGGATATCGCCGGCGATGAGCTCCAGCGACCACAGAGACGGTGGAGTGCATCGGGTTTGCTATTTCGGTGACCAAACGCAAGGCAGAAGGCACTAGAGGAACGGTTGGTCGATCGCGGTTCCATTTTTGCAAAGAACAAGGGCTAAGATGGCCGGAGATGACGCCGACGACGAGCTCAGCGGCTGTCGGAGTTCGGGCTATGACGAGGTCATCTAATCCGAGTCCAAAACGTGCGGGGTTGGGCTCCTAGAGCATCTACGCGATGAGCTGAAGCGGGGGAAAACTTCGTGGGCTCACTCGGATTGCACAGGCGTCACAATCAGGCTCGGATAAGGACTAAGGAGGGAGAACGACGATGGCGAGCTCCGGGGATCCGAGGTTGAAGACGATGGCGTCCGGGCGTCTCAGGGCTCGAGGGCTCACGTGGCTCACTCGGAAGCTTCAGGGGGACGATGGGGAAGGATGAGTGTAATGCCCCGGACACACCCGCCGGCGGTCGTTACTCCTTGCGGGATCTAGACTGGCCCCACATATCAATACTAGTCTTTTCTGCACACTTTGTCCTCACTCATGCACACCCGGGATGAACTTCCCGGTCGGTCACCCATCCTAGAACAACTCCAAGCCGAGCACGCTTAACTTGGAAGTTCTATTTGAATGGGCTACCGGAAAAGAAGGAATTCCTTATTGATATGAGTAGTCTGTCATCCCTAATAAGCCAGGCTATCACAATGACCTCGGGAGGAGGTCGCGCGAGGTTATCCCCTCCTTGCCAGCGCGAAGCGGCGGCCAGGCAGGCACGCACGTGCGTGGCCGTGCCGGAGGGAGCGGGGGCCACCTCCTGCTGCCGATTGGCAGGAGGAAGAGCACAGGGGAGGAGTTGGGCTGGGCCAGGTGAGCGAGGTATAGCTCTTTTCATTTTTTCTTTCTTTTCCAGTTTCTCTTTTATCATTTCTGATTTAATTTATTTTATTTCTGGCTCCAAACTATTTCAAAAATAGTTTGAATGATACTAGGGTGTTATTTGGAATATTTCCAAACATAAATAAAAGTTTCAACATTTTAAGAGAATTTGAAATATTTGAAATCAAATATATAATTGATTTCACTAAATTTTATATTTAAAATAAAATGCCAAAAGCATTTTGAAAATATATTTCACCCTTGATATTTTGTTTTCAAGAATTATCAGAAAAGATGAACTTTTATGATGGCCATTTTGGGTTCATCGATTTGCCACCAAATTTGATTTGTTTTTGAAAATAGAGGTGCTAGGGTTTGCTTTTGCTATCATTTCTTTGCTTTTGATTTCCTTTCATTTTCTTGGATGCAATGGAAAATACATGAGCACAATCTTGCTAAACTCTATTAGGGATTCAGGGATGTGACATAAAAATAGCTAGAAAGATCATAAATGCATACAAAATTGCTCCTCATCCGTAAAATGTGGTCTAACTTGAGTGAAAATTTGTGTGGTTCCCTTTTGAAAAACATTTTTGTTAGATGCTTCACAAAATTCCTCTATTTTTAGTACTTGGAATGATCCATCCATCCATCTCTCCATCCCAGATCCATTAATCCATCTATCTAGAGAAAAAAACTGAAAAAGAGATAACCCCACCCACAGCCCTGTTGGGGAACGTCGCATGGGAAACAAAAATTTTCCTACGCGCACGAAGACCTATCATGGTGATTTCCATCTACGAGAGGGGATGAGTGATCTACGTACCCTTGTAGACCGTACAGCAGAAGCGTTAGAGAACGCGGTTGATGTAGTGGAACGTCCTCACGTCCCTCGATCCGCCCCGCGAACAATCCCGCGATCAGTCCCACGATCTAGTACCGAACGGACGGCACCTCCGCGTTCAGCACACGTACAGCTCGACGATGATCTCGGCCTTCTTGATCCAGCAAGAGAGACGGAGAGGTAGAAGAGTTCTCCAGCAGCGTGACGGCGCTCCGGAGGTTGGTGATGACCTTGTCTCAGCAGGGCTCCGCCCGAGCTCCGCAGAAACGCGATCTAGAGGAAAAACCGTGGAGGTATGTGGTCGGGCTGCCGTGGAAAAGTCGTCTCAAATCAGCCCTAAAACCTCCGTATATATAGGTGGGAGGGAGGGGGCCTTGCCTTGGGGTCCAAGGACCCTCAAGGGGGTCGGCCGAGCCAAGGGGGAGGACTCTCCCCCCCCAAACCGAGTTGGACTAGGTTTGGTGGGAGGGAGTCCCCCTTCCTTCCCACCTCCTCCTTTTTTTTTCTTTCTCTCTTGATTTTCTTCTCCTTGGCGCATAGGGCACTTGTGGGCTGTCCCACCAGCCCACTAAGGGCTGGTGTGTCTCCCCCAAGGCCTATGGGATTCCCCAGGGCGGGTTGCCCCTCCCGGTGAACTCCCGGAACCCATTCGTCATTCCCGGTACATTCCCGGTAACTCCGAAAACCTTCCGGTAATCAAATGAGGTCATCCTATATATCAATCTTCATTTCCGGACCATTCTGGAAATCCTCGTGACGTCCGAGATCTCATCTGGGACTCCGAACAACATTCGGTAACCAACCATATAACTCAAATACGCATAAAACAACGTCGAACCTTAAGTGTGCAGACCCTGCGGGTTGGAGAACTATGTAGACATGACCCGAGAGACTCCTCGGTCAATATCCAATAGCGGGACCTGGATGCCCATATTGGATCCTACATATTCTACGAAGATCTTATCGTTTGAACCTCAGTGCCAAGGATTCATATAATCCCGTATGTCATTCCCTTTGTCCTTCGGTATGTTACTTGCCCAAGATTCGATCGTCAGTATCCGCATACCTATTTCAATCTCGTTTATCGGCAAGTCTCTTTACTCGTTCCGTAATACAAGATCCCGCAACTTACACTAAGTTACATTGCTTGCAAGGCTTATGTGTGATGTTGTATTACCGAGTGGGCCCCGAGATACCTCTCCGTCACACGGAGTGACAAATCCCAGTCTTGATCCATACTAACTCAACTAACACCTTCGGAGATACCTGTAGAGCATCTTTATAGTCACATAGTTACGTTGCGACGTTTTATACACACAAAGCATTCCTCCGGTGTCAGTGAGTTATATGATCTCATGGTCATAGGAATAAATACTTGACACGCAGAAAACAATAGCAACAAAATGACACGATCAACATGCTACGTCTATTAGTTTGGGTCTAGTCCATCACGTGATTCTCCCAATGACGTGATCCAGTTATCAAGCAACAACACCTTGTTCATAATCAGAAGACACTGACTATCATCGATCAACTGGCTAGCCAACTAGAGGCATGCTAGGGACGGTGTTTTGTCTATGTATCCACACATGTAAATGAGTCTTCATTCAATACAATTATAGCATGGATAATAAACTATTATCTTGATACAGGAATTATAATAATAACCATATTTATTATTGCCTCTAGGGCATAATTCCAACAAGCCCAAACCCTAGCTCAGATCCCCCCATCCCACCCTTCCTCCCTCGTCCCCATCTCCTCGCCACCACCGCCAACTCCTCCCCATCCCCGCCCCCCTCCCGATCCCCACCTCCTCCCCGTCCCCACATCCTCCCTGATCCCCGAGCCCCTCGTATCCGGCGGACAAGATCGCGCACATGCCCAAGCCGGAGGCGACGCTGGACAAGGTGAGCTTCAAGGGCATGACCCACGAGGCCATCACCGTGCACAGCCACGTCAACGTCACCAAACCCTACTCCCACCGCATCCCCATCTGCGACATTGCCTTCACCCTCAAGTGCGGCGTCAAGTATGTTCCCTCCCTCATACCATCTTCTTCCTCCTCTCATCTACATTGCACTGCATGAAGACATCCATCCATGGATGATGGATCTGACGGCAACGGTCCTGCTGAATAACAGGGAGGTGGCGAGCGGCATGATCCCGGACCCGGGGTGGATCGAGGACAGCGGCGAGGTGACCAAGCTGGTGGTGCCGGCCAAGCTGCCCTACGACTTCCTCATCTCGCTCATCAAGGATCTGGGTAGGGACTGGGACATCGACTACGAGCTCCTTGTCAAGCTCCCCATCGACCTCCCCATCAGCGGCAAACTTCACCTTCCCCAGTCGCCAGCCTATTCCCCGTCGTCGTCTTCGTCATCCTCTGGAGTTGCTTCATGTGCATGACCTCGTCGGTCTACGCCCTCTACGTCCTCCTTGCCCTGGTTCGTGCCGCAAACTGTCCTAACCCTTGCCGCTTTGGTAAATCATCATCCCCAGCAAAGCACCAGCTCAGAAGATGTTTACTACTACTACTGGATAAGGATTTGCGATGCACTGCTTTTGCTATCTGCTTGTGCTTTGCATGTTAGGTTTCATCTTTACTAAAGCAGCATAGTTAAAGTAGTAATTGCTGGTGCAAAGTAGAACGCCGTTAAACTACCACATGACTAATTGGCTTGATGTATTAGTACTGTCTAGTGTAATCTGATGTCATGCTTTGGTACTCGTTTATGTCGTTTCTAGATTCTATCTGTCCACTTTTAAAGTCGTTTGGAAGTTTTGTCTACTTCACTAGGGGATATCAGCGATTCTTCAGGTAGATCACACCACTAAATTAGTAATCAGTAGTGAAATAATTAATAGAGAAAAATAGGGCTATCTTTCCTGTTGTTTTCTCCCTGCCACTTTTCTTAAAAATGGGTACAATTTTCTCCCTGCCACTTTTCTTAAATATAGTAGCATTACATGTTCCATAAAATATGGGTACAATTTTCTCTCTTAAAAATGAACATTTGGTACAATTCCACCAACACAATCTTGTTTTATAGAATAAATGAAACAAGCCAAGCGCCATATTTCCAAGAGCTCGAGACATGATTATTTGATCTTGAGAAATAGGACATCACAATGGTAGGAAACACTTTTGCATCCAACGCTTTTAAGCGGCAAACGCTTGTGCCTCTTTTTAACATCACGTTAATAGGATTTCTTGTCCACTCCACTGACAACGTATTTTTAAGGTTAGTCAAAGTGTGTATGAATGGTCAGGTTAGTCAAAGTGAGGTGCCGATTTATTCTTCAGACTTAATATTTAATTAGTTACTAATATTGTACAACGTATTGTGTAGCTTATTCTAATGCGCTAAATTACGCTGGTCAAAGTTATTTCTGTACTAAAAGATACCAAATGTTAGCTATTAACTCTCTTTTGTTTATAACACATCTAGGGTTCTAGTCCATGTTTTCTATTGATTCTTTTAATTTCTTCTGGTATACTATGCTATTTTATTTCCATAACTATATTTTCGACTTCACAGTAACAATGGCCTTTTGTGTTTTCGTAGAGTAGATGTGGAGGCTGGGGTTGCCGGCGGAGAGCACGCCACCGGGGCTGCCGGAGCGCGTGAAACAACATTATATGTGATCTGACATGTTAATTTTTTAGTTAATTCTTTTGCATAAATTTTATCTTATCTCTTCTTACTTTCAAACCTGAATATCTCATAAAGGTGTTGTTGTTTGTTAACTCACTGTTGTTTGTACACTGAAAACTGTTGGTTGCCTTGGTTGAAAAACTACGACTATTTGTTAATTGACTGGAAAACTGTTGTTATTTGAACATAGTCTGCAGCTTGAATATCTCATTAGTAAAAAAGCTTCCACACTCCGTTGTTTGTACAGTGGTAAACTGCTTGTTCACTTACTAAAAAAATGGTAATCACTAGCAATCGTACAAAGTGATGTTGTTTGTATTTTTTTTGTTCGTATTATTAACTGTGTGGAAAAGTGCTATTTGTATTTTCTAATGATTGAAAACAGGTTGAACAAATTGAACTTTGTTTCAATTTTACTCAGCTGGATGCCTCGTTGGTCAAGTGTGACAGTTTTCCCCTTTGGATGGTTGCGGTGTGTTTTGGTAGATGGGCTGAGCAAATGATGATTCATATGATTATTCTGATACATTTTATGTTTCAAAATTAAGCTTTTTAAACATGATGCCCAGCCCATCACAAATCAGCCATCTGCTACTCTTGTTGTGCCGTAGTTTTTTATGATGATCTGAAAGTTTAATACCCAGAACTTTTTCTTAGTGGTGAAATAGCGTGTCCAGTAAAATGTGTAAATCATCTTCAGCATCACATGTAGTGCATAGTTTACTTATGAGAATATAGTATTTACCTGCTCTCTTACCTAATGGTGGTGCTTTTATCATTATTGTTTGCTTATTTTGCTTTCTTTCTCATGGATACAAACTGTTTCTAGATGCATCCAATCTTTCAAACTGAGATGGAAGAGAAGATTACTGCTCCTGTACAAGAAGGCAAAAAGCGAAAGTCTTCTTTTTCAGTTGTTGCGGAAGTTTTGACCAAGCATTGCCCATCAAGCAAAATAGATTTTGGTAATAGTTTTTGTGCACTTGATAACAGATTTTGTGATAGCACTTGGTTTGGTAGCTGATTTTGTGTACTTGGTTGTGTAATTTTGTACCAAATTTTGCTACGGGTTTGGTAGCAGATTTTGGTTGTGCTACAGGTTTTGGCTATATTATCAGATCTTGGAATGTGTTTCAAACTTTCTGGTGTGGGCTGTCATTTAGAGATGCTTCAGATTTATGTGTATGGGCTTCAAAGTTGTATGGGTTGTTATTTATAGATCCATTAAAAGCATAAAAGAAAAGAAAAGGTTGCTGAATTCAAAACGAAAAAAGGCCAAAACTAAACTGGAACAAATGTATTTGGGCACTAAAAGGCCAGGGCCCAAATTATAATGATAAAAAAAATCGCAAAATACTAGAAGTGGCTGTAAATAGGTTAAGGCCCAAAAAGAAGCCCAATAAGAAAAAGCCCAAAAAAATAAAACCAGCCCATGTGATCAATTGAAATGGATTGGGCTGATTTCAACCATGACATTTTGATTTCGTCGTAATTTTGCCACGTAGGATTGGATTAGATTGCCAACGACGATTTAGGATCGTCATAAAGGTTACGACGATGCAGGAATCGTCTTAAAAGTTACGACGATTTCGATCAAAATGTCGCTGTTGTCAGTTTTTGACGCCTCGTTTTCGACGCTTGGTTTTTCGTCGTAAGATCATCGTAAATTAAAAACTGTGACGATGTAGCAACGAAAATATAGCGTCGTGTATTAGCATATTTCTTGTAGTGCTTCTTTTCCATGCTTGATCCCCCTCCAACAGATATCCTTCTTGTCCATGCTAGGTCCTTCATTCATCAGTACAATAAAAATATGTAACTTAGGCAGCATCATATGTTCATGAACATTAGAAGGATTTTCAGGAAATGAAAGTACCTGCTAATTTAGTTCGCGTGCGCGAGCTTTAGTAACTGGTCCAGTATGTATAGAACGTGGGGCTGTGGGTGTAACAGTGTTGATGTCCTCATCACTTGTCATCTGAGCCTATAAAACGAGGCATTGCAATTATCTTCCTACATCGCTCACGCACATTTCAAAACACCAACGCGCTAGTCATTCTGAGTGTGCCTTGCTCAGATCAAAGCATTAGGCCTAGGAAAATGAAGAGTGCGAGTTTGCCTCTCGGGGTGGAAGTACTATGTTGTTGGCGTGGCGATCTCTTTAAGGTGAATGAGGTGATGGATTTTTCAAATTGGTTGGGCATGAAGTTTTTCATGTGCGCCAATTATGAGGAAGATCCACCCGTTGCTAGTTCACCGTACAACAGATCTCCGGTATGCTTCAGTCATCAAGAATAAACACGTTGTTAATATTATTGTTGATTTGATAGTTCTATTTCTATTTTTGTTGTAGTCTCCTCCGCCTTGTGCATGTATTATCGTTGGATTGACACGAAAATACCAGACTGGACAGTGACCAAGATTCGTGAAAGAGGTCATCGTGCATGGGAAAGTTTGTACACAAAAGAGCGCCGTGTGAAGGCGGCAACAGAGGAGAAAGAAAATCAGGAGAGAGAGAGTGGCAAGAGTACTGTGTGAAGCAGATGTGTTTTATTGATGAGATGGGGAAGAAAAACCGAGAAGAGGGACTTCGACTGGCGGAGATGTAATGACAGCGACAAGAGGTCGTGAGGCTGAGAGGCAAAGAAAGAAAGGGCTCGTGAGGTCAAGGCAGTAGAAAAAGCTGGTGATGGAAAAGGAAAATATCCACGTTGGGCTCGGTAGATTTATGTTATTGTATCTTAAAATTCGCATCGCATCCAGTTGTATCCTAAAATTCAGAACAAGTTGTATCTTAATTTCAGCAAGTTGTATCTTAATTTGAACATGTTAACTTTTCCTGTCATTTTTTCCCGCCTCGCTTTCTCGCCATTTTTCCTGCCTATTCTGCTTTGCGGCACCTATAAAACCCTCCTACAAACTAAGGTGGGTAAGTAGTGTAGTCTAGTAGCTTACTCTCATCAAGATGTCTCATTATCCTTTTGATCGTAGTTTTCACTCATGTATGTCTGAATGTCTTCTGTGCTTAGCTAGTGCTACCTCTTGAGCTTGCGTTGGTTTTCCCTTGAAGAGGAAAGGGTGATGCAACGAAGTAGATAAGTATTTCCCTCAGTTTGTTGAAAACCAAGGTATCAATCCAGTAGGAGGATTAAGCGAGACTCCAATAGTAGTACCTACACAAATAATCAAACGTTTGCACCCAAGGCTATAAAGGGGTTGTCAATCCCTTCAGATTTATTTGCAAGGATGAGATCTGATAGAGATAGATATAAAATATTGATAGATCTGAAAGTAAAACTAAAGTAAATAAATTGCAACAAACTATTTTTATTATTTTTGGTTTATAGATCTGAAAATATGATATCGAAAATAGACCCGGGACCACAGGTTTCACTAGAGGCTTCTCTCATAAAGGAAAATAATACGGTGGGTGAACAAATTACTCTCGAGCAATTGATAGAAAAGCAAATAATTATGAAGATATCCAAGGAAATGATTAAGCATATAGGCATCAAGTCTGTATCAAGTAGACCAAAATGATTCTGCATCTACTACTATTACTCCACACATCGACCGACTCCTGCCTGCATCTAGAGTATTAAGTTCATGAAGAACAGAGTAACACATTAAGTAAGATGACATGATGTAGAGGGATAAAATCAAGCAATATGATGAAAATCCCATCTTTTTACCCTTGATGTCAACAATACAATACGTGCCTCGCTACCCCTACTATCACTGGGTGAGGACACCGCAAGATTGAACCCAAAACTAAGCACTTCTCCGATTGCAAGAATTACCAATCTAGTTGGCCAAATCAATCAAATAATTCGAAGATACTTGCAAAGATATGAAATCATGCATATAAGAATTTAGAGGAGACTCAAATAATATTCATGGATAATCTGAACATAAACTCACAACTCATCGGATCTCGACAAACACACTGCAAAAGAGTATTACATCGGATAGATCTCCATGAATATCATGAAGAACATGGTATTAAAGATGAAAGAGATTGAAGAAGCCATCTAGCTACTAGCTATGGACCCATAGGTGTGGTGAACTACTCACACATCATCGGAGGGGCAATGGAGTTGATGTAGATGCCCTTCGTGATCAATTCCCTCTCTGGTAGATTACCGGAAAAGGCTCCCAGATTGGATCTCTCGGGAACAGAGGCTCCCAACAGCGTAAAATTATTTTTGTGGCTCTTTTTTGCGTTTCTGGAATATTTGGGATTTTATAGGCCAAGAATTAGGGTTAGGAGGCCTGCAGGGGGCCCACAAGCTAGGGGCGCGGCCACCCCCCAAGGCGCGCCCTGCAGGCTTGTGGCCTCCCAGCAACTGCCTTGCCCCCTACTCCAAGTCTGTTGCATGTCTTCTCGTCCAAGAAAAATCTTTCCGGAGATTTTATTCCGTTTGGACTCCGTTTAATATTCCTTATTTGCAATATTCAAAAACATGGAAAAAAATAGAAATTGGCACTAGGCTCGAGATTAATAGGTTATTCCCAAAAATAATATAAAACAACATATAAATGCATATAAAACATCCAAAACATATAATATAGTAGCATGGAACAATCAAAAATTATAGATGCGTTGGAGACGTATCAGCTAGCAATTTCAAGATAGACAATATAATAGTTACATGGGTTGAACTCATAGTGGTGACACGCTACTGAATGAGGTTGCTCACACATTAGTTAGGAAGGGGTTGCCTCCAAGGACATTTGAGGAGATACGAAAAGAACTTATCAGGTTGAATGGAAGATAGAAGAAGAAAGGCCAACACATACACGATGGAGTAAACATCTTTTTTTATGGATGGACGACGGCGAGGACGAAGACAATATCTTCATGTCGAGTACCAAGGCCAAGAGTACCTCATCATCGAAGGGCAAGAGCTCTGCGTCGACGAAGGGCAAGAGCTCTACGTCGAAGAAGGGCAAGATCTCTGCATTGATGGATGATGACGTTGATGCATTCATGTAGTTGTTAACCTGTATTTTGTAAGTCTAGTCATACCTTTTAATTCAGATGTATTTTCTATTATTTGTTTGTAATGTCATGTTGTGGGGCCATTATGTTCCATCTAAGAACGACGTTGGATGAATTTGTTTGTAGTATAAGTGTTATCCCCGCTAAACCAACTTAGCATAGAAATGGAACATGAATATGTCTCATACATAAAATAGACATATGTCTCATACATAATTAGATAGTCATGTCTCTAATGGTAGATAGAAGTGTCAGTAACGATGTCTGCCTTGGCGCTCTGGGGGTGTGTTAGGCGTACTCCAACCAAACCTATGGGGACCTAATGTTACGAAGAGGAATATCGGACCCGCCCTGGTCCTTCTGTGTATCCTGTGTGGGCCATGGTGGTGGAGTTGAAAACATGTTTGGCCACATGTTTTTTCTTGCGATAGTGGTTCTTCTTGTTCACTCCCGCACCCGTATCCACATGCTCACGCCTCCTGATATGCATATGATCCTGTAAGAGGGATCATACCAGCCTGGATTCCGGTTCTGGAGTGTGTGGAGGAGCGAGACAATAGAGTCATTTGTAATGCCCCAGAGTGTAACTTTCCATATTTGGAACCTTCTTGTATGTGGGTCCATCATGTCATTGCCATGTGAGATATATGCATGTGATATTTCATGTGATGTTACTTGTCTTCCCTTTGCATTCATGCATTCATTCCATTCATGCCTTCTTATGTTTGTTGTTATTGTGGGACCATGAATGTGGTGGTGATATGTGATGTGATGAGTGGTGCATTTGAAAGTGGGGTGTAACTATGTTAGTTTGCAACTAGGTTTTAAAACACCCCTTCTCTATTTCTCAAAGCTCAAGTTTTACTTGCCCTATCCCTGATTCAAAAATGTTTATATTTTAGAGTGAGTTGTGGTGGATGTGATGCTAGGTTTAAAATCTTTTGAATCTATGTTTGAGAGGGGTAAATATTCACAAAACAGTTTAGTTAATTTTGTTTTGTAAATATTTAAGTGCTCCAAAAATTCCCTTTTCATTTTATTTAAATAGGTCATAATTCCCTTATGACCAGGAGCATTTTTGTTTTATTTTAGAGTCAACAGTGTTGGCTGTGTGATTTTATTTATCTCTGTTTTGTTTTAAATAAAAAACCCCAGTGGGTTTTTCTTTTCCTTACCTCCCGCCTCCGAGCGGGCCTCTTCCTCCTCGCTGCCCCAGTAACCCCCCCTCCTCACGCGCAGCCCACTCCTTCCCTCTCCTGTAGACACCGTCTCCCTCCACTCGCCTTTCCTTCAGTTTCTTCAGAGAGAGCGAGAAGACAGAGGCGACGCCGTGCTCACGGACGTCGAGGTGGCCTTCCTCGCCCCTCTATATAACCCTTGGCATCCGGGCAGTGGGCTAGGGTTCCGTCGCAGCGCCACCACGTCCTTCCTCTTCCTCCTCCCTCTCCCCAGATCGGTAGTAGGCGGGCCAAGTTCCTCCTCCGCCATGGCCGATCCATGAGGAGCTCGTCGCCGTCATTGTCGTGCACCTCGATCCTCTCCAAGCGTTCCAGGAGCACACGGGACCTCAAGGGAGTCCGTTCCCGCAGCTAGCCGTCGAGGATCGCCCCTGCTTCCCCTACTTCGACGACGGCCTTGTTCCGCTCCGATGACCACCCCTGCTTCCCCTTCTTCCACGATGTCCCTGCTTCCTCTCCGGCAGGCGTGCCCTCCTCGACCAGTGGGTGAGCACGAGCAATCCTCCCCCTTCTCTGGTAGCAAGATCGCGTGTAGGATCCGTAGCAACGTCGACGTGCATCTCTCTGTCGTCGGCGCCGCCGCGTGTCGTGGAGCAGTAGTTGTAGTGTGTCCCCTCGCGCGTTTAGTGAAGGAATGGGTCCGTGAGTGTCCCCTCTTCCTCCCAGCGACAAGCCCGTGCTCAATTTGACGCGTATCGCCGGCGGTGAGCCTCCCCTGTTCCGTCCATCGTCGGGTTGGGATAGATCCAAAGGGGGTTTCTCAAAAGAGCAGAGTCCCCCTCTCTGTTAACCTTCAATAGCGCAGCGCAGCGGTAGCAGTGTATTTTACCTTAGGCAGGTCGTGGGTTCGAGTCCCGCAGCGCCGCCCCCTTTTGCTATTTTATTTCCTGTGGCACGGTAGCGCAGGGGAAACGCACAACCTGTATACTCCCTCTGTTCTATCGAGCAAGAGCAGTTAGCCCAGTGGTTTGTTGTTGTGTGTTGGGGCAGCAGGTTTGGGGTTCGATCCCCCAAGCCCCCTTTTATTTTATTTTTTTTGTTTCATATTTCTTGTTAGTTTGGTTTCTGTAGCTTGCTTGGGCATCTCTCTATTTTGCCTAAGGACCTAAGCCAGTAGGTTTCACCTTGGTTTAGTTAGTATGTGTGTGCGTAGGAGTTAGTGATGGATGAGTATGTGTGTAGTAGGGTGGTGATGCTAGTGCATATGTGAGTGCAAGCTTCCATGTGTATGTGTGTTTGTGTGTGTGCTTGTGCATATGAGCACTAGTGCATGTGTAAGATGTGTGCTTGGGTGGTGCAAGCACCCAAGTGCTTGTGTTGATGTAGATGTGATCATGCATGTGTGAGTGTGAGCTCACTAGCTTGTGGAGTTGTGTGTGTGTGTGTGTGTGTGACACCCACATGCCCAAGGCATGGTTTGCCTTATTGAGCACTTGGTGCAAGCATTTTTTTGTGTGTGCTAGTGGTAGTTGATGTGAGTGTAAGTAAGTGTGTGTGTGTGTTAAAATAGCATGTGTAGGTGCTAGTTTATGTATGCTTGATGTATGTGTGTGTGTGGTGGTGTGGTGGTGTGCTAAGGCACATGAACATGAGGTCTACCCCTCATGTGCACCATTGGAGTGATGAGAGTGTGCAAGTGCATGTGTAGGTGATGAACTTGTGAGAAACACATGTGGTATGGCACTATTTGCATCCATGTGATTCCATGTAGATTTTCCTTTCAACTTTGTGCCTATGTGTTCTATGCAAGTACCTAGGTATTATATATGTTTTGGGGGTAGAATCATCCCAGGAATCCATTGGTGGAATTAGATTTCACTTTGGAACAATTTCTGGGAATGTCATTTTTCTGTTTTGCTCTATGTTTAGAGCTTGGTTCCATGTGATGTGATGAGCCTAAGAGGATGATTCCTTGATGTGGCAGTAGAGGGTGAACCCCTCTACAACATGGTGGTTTTGTTTTATGCTTAGGGGTTTATATGTGCAAGTTGTGTCTTGTATAAGTAGGCATGTGGCTGAAATTATCAGCTTAGTGAAAATCTGTGATTTTCACTAAGTCTGAGAAACTGCTGATATTTTCTTCCCTTGTAGTTGTGGTTGCAAAAGTTCATGTGTTGGGAATAAGCCCTTGCAATCAACTAGGTAGTTGGAGCTTTTGTGTTTGTCTAGCTCTTTGTCAATTTTCATTCCATTTCACTTCCTGTAGATATTGTTTTGGGTGCTGTCAAAATGCTTCAGAGCATAAACATCTGGTGAGAATCTGAGATTTACACTAAGTCCCTGAAAACTGATATTTTTGTCCAAGTTCTCAGCTGTAGATATTTCTGTGTGTAACTCCTTTGTATTGTCTTTTTTCTCATGCTTGTAGAGATTTTGAATAGCTTCTGCCACATATCTTGTTTGGCACATTTGGGTGGCTGTAGGTGCTTCGCATGTTGCTCTCAAACTGCTATGTTGTTGTTTAGAACAGAATGCATAGTTTTGTGGTTTTAGTGCTTGTGAGCGCATAGTTGGTGGTGTCGCGAGTTTCTTTGCACCACCCCACCTACACTAGTTTGTTTGGTGATGTGGAAACCTGGGAATACCAGAAGTATGCCATTCGAGTGTGGTTGTGGTGGATTTGATCCGTAGGACTCCATTTCTTGTTTCGTAGTTTCCGGTTGATCCGTAGCTCCGTTCGTAACGTTCTTTATATGTTTGTGCATCGTTTTCTCGTGATGCACCTGTTCATGTCATCTCCATGCATGTCAAGATAGCTTAGAGTGAAGTTATGTCCAGAAGTTTGTCTTTTCTTCTCATGCATATGCAAGTGACTAGAATAGAGATGCACGTTCATTCTCATCTCATGCATCATGTGTATGTTTGATACGTCCATTTTGCATCATGCTTTCATGTTGATATTTATCGCTTTATGGACTGTTATTATACTTTGTGGTACCATACTTATGACTTTTCTCTCTTATTTTGCAAGGTTTATTTGAAGAGGGAGAATACCGGCAGCTGGAATTGTGGACTGGAAAAGGAGCAAGTCTGAGTCCTCTATTATGCGCAACTCCAAATGCCGTGAAAATTAACGTGGAATTTTTTGGGAATATCTAGAAAATACTGAGCGAAAGAAGTGTCAGAGGGGAGCTGCCAGGGGCCCACAAGCCTGGTTGCCGCGGCATACCCCCCTGGCCGCGGCAACAAGGCTTGTGCGCACCCTGGTGGCCCACTGGCCCCCCTCTTTTGCTATATGAAGGGTTTCGTCCGAGAAAAATTAGGGTGGAGCTTTTTCGTGGATTCTCCGCCGCCACGAGGCGGAACTTGAGCAGAACAAATCTAGAGCTCTGGCAGGACGATCCTGCCGGGGAAACTTCCCTCCCGGAGGGGGAAATCGTCGCCATCGTCATCACCAACACTCCTCTCATCGGAGGGGAGTCATCTCCATCAACATCTTCATCAGCACCATCTCCTTTCCAAACCCTAGTTCATCTCTTGTAACCAATCTCCGTCTCGCGACTCCGATTGCTACTTGTAAGGTTGCTAGTAGTGTTGATTACTCTTTGTAGTTGATGCTAGTTGGATTACTTGGTGGAAGAATTTATGTTCAGATCCCTGATGCTACTCATTACACCTCTGATCATGATTATGATTATGCTTTGTGAGTAGTTACTTTTGTTCCTGAGGACATGGGATAAGTGATGCTAATAATAGTCATGTGAATTTGGTATTCATTCGGTATTCTGATATGTTGTATGTTGTTTTTCCTAGTGGTGTTATGTGAACGTCGACTACATAACACTTCACCATATTTGGGCCTAGAGGAAGGCATTGGGGAGTAGTAAGTAGATGATGGGTTTCTAGAGTGACAGAAGCTTAAACCCCAGTCTATGTGTTGCTTCGTAAGGGGCTGATTTGGATCCACTAGTTTAATGCTATGGTTAGACGTTGTCTTAATTATTCTTTCGTAGTTGCGGATGCTTGCGAGAGGGGTTAATCATAAGTGGGATGCTTGTCCAATTAATGGTAGTACCCAAGCGCCGGTCCACCCACATATCAGTAACGAACGTGAATCATATGAACAAGATGAAACTAGCATGACAGAAATTCCTGTGTGCCCTCGGGAGCGTTTTTCCTCTTATAAGACTTTGTTCACGCTTGTCCCTTGCTATAAAAGGGATTGGGTCAGTTTGCTGCACCGCTTCTACTACTTGTTACTTGTTACTTTTCGCTTGCTACGTTTCACCTCAATACACCATCACTTGTTACCGCTACTTTCAGTGCTTGCAGTTATTACCTTGCTGAAAACCATATATGAGAGCCTTCTTCTCCTCGTCGGGTTCGACACTCTTACTTATCGAAAGGACTACGATTGATCCCCTATACTTGTGGGTCATCAAGACTCTTTTCTGGCGCCGTTGCCGGGGAGGGAAGCGCCTTTGGTACGTGGAATTTGGTAAGGAAACATTTATATACTGTGCTGAAATTTATTATCACTTGTCACTATGGAAACTGTTCCTTTGAGGAATTTGTTCGAGGTATCTTCACCACGAACGAAAGCACGAGGAGTTTCTCCTCAACCTGAGGTACCTACTGAAAATATCTTTTATGAAATCCCTTCGGGTATGCTTGAGAAACTACTGGCTAATCCTTTTACAGGAGATGGATCATCACATCCAGACTTGCATCTGATCTATGTAGATGAAGTTTGTGGTTTACTTAAGCTTGCAGGTTTGCCCGAGGATGAGGTAAATAAGAAAGTATTTCCTTTATCTTTGAAGGATTAGGCGTTGACATGGTATAGGCTATGTGATGATACTAGATCATGGGACTACAATCGGTTGAAATTGGAATTTCATCAAAAGTTTTATCCTATGCATTTAGTACATCATGATCGGAATTATATTCGTAACTTTTGGCCTCGTGACAGGGAAAGCATAGCTCAAGCTTGGGGAGGCTTAAATAAATGCTATATTCATGCCCCAATCATGAGCTCTCGAGAGAAATTATCACTCAAAACTTTTATGCTCGGCTTTCTCATGAAGATCGTACCATGCTTGACACTTCTTGTACCGGTTCTTTTATGAAGAAGGATATTGACCACAAGTGGAATTTATTGGAAAGAAACAAACGTAACTCTGAATATTGGGAGCTTGAAGAAGGTAAGGAGTCAGGTATGAATTTCCAGTTTGATTGCGCTAAATCTTTTGTTGAAACAAACACTTCTAGAGATTTTAGCGCTAAGTATGGACTTGACTTTGAGATAGTAGCTTCTCTATGTGAATCTTTTGCTACTCATGTTGATCTTCCCAAACAGAAGTGGTTTAACTATCATCCGCCTGTAGAATTCAACATAGTTAAACCCAATCTAGTTGAAGAGAAAGTCATTGCCTTTAGTGATCCTATTGTTCCTTGTGCCTACGCTGAGAAACCACCTTACCCTGCTAGGAAAAAGGATTATTCTAAAGCTCCAACTGTGATACGTAGGGGTTACATTAGACCACTTACACCCCCTAAGGAAATTAGAGTTGAACCTAGTGTTGCTATTATCAAAGATCTCTTAGCCGAAGACATAGACGGGCATGTTATCAAATTCTGTGAGGACTCCGCTAGAATTGCTAAACCTCAGGCGAGAGACAAATAGGGACATGTAGTTGGCTTGCCCGTTGTTTCTGTCAAGATAGGAGATCACTGTTATCATGGTTTATGTGATATGGGTGCTAGTGTTATTGCAATACCCCGGTTCCTATATGATGAAATCAAAGATGAGATTGCACCTGCTAAGTTAGAACCCATTGATGTCACTATTACGCTAGCTAATAGAGACACTATCTGCCCTGTGGGAATTGTGAGAGACGTAGAAGTCATGTGTGGTAAGACGAAGTATCCTACTGATTTCATCGTCCTTGCTACTGCACAAGATAGCTTTTGTCCCATTTGGTAGACCCTTTCTCAACATTGTCAATGCTCATATTGATTGCGTTAAACAGACTGTCACTGTTAGTTTCGAGGGTGTGTCTCATGAATTTAACTTCTCTAAGTTTGGAAGACAACCCCATGAAAAAGAGTCGTCTGGTCGGGATGAAATCATTGCTCTCGCCTCTATTGCCGTACCTCCTACGGATCCTTTAGAGCAATATCTGCTTGAGCATGAAAATGATATGCATATGGATGAAAGAGATGAGATAGATAAAATTGTTTTAGAACAATATCCTATTCTCAAGCATAATCTGCCTGTTGAACTGCTTGGGGATCCTCCCCCGCCAAAGGGTGATCCTGTGTTCGAGCTAAAACAGTTACCAGATACTCTTAAGTATGCCTATCTTGATGAGAAGGATATATATCCTGTTATTATTAGTGCTCACCTCTCGAATCACGAAGAGAAGAAGTAATTAAAAACTTTGAGGAAGCATCGTGCTGCCATTGGATATACTCTTGATGATCTTAAGGGTATTAGTCCCACTCTATGTCAGCACAAGATTAAAACCGATCCTGATTCTAAGCCATTTGCTGATCATCAACGGAGATTAAATCCGAGGATGAAAGAGGTCGTGAGAAAAGAAATATCAAAGCTTCTGGAAGCAGGAATCATTTATCCTGTTGCCCATAGTGATTGGGTAAGTCCAGTACATTGCGTACCTAAGAAGGGAGGTATCACCGTCGTTCCTAATGATAAGAATGAACTAATCCCACAAAGGATTATTACTGGCTATAGGATGGTGATAGACTTCCGGAAACTAAACAAGGCAACCAGGAAAGACCATTATCCTTTGTCGTTTATCGACCAAATGCTAGAAAGGCTATCTAAACACACACACTTCTGCTTTCTAGACGGCTATTCAGGTTTCTCGCAAATACCTGTTGCACAATCTAATCAGGAGAAAACCACTTTCACCTGCCCCTTCGGTACCTTTCCTTATAGACGTATGCCTTTTGGCTTGTGCAATGCACCTGCCAGCTTTCAAAGATGTATAATGGCTATATTCTCTGACTTTTGTGAAAAGATTGTTGAGGTTTTCATGGATGATTTCTCCGTTTACGGTTCTTCCTTTGACGATTGCCTCAGCAACCTTGATCGAGTCTTACAGAGATGCAAAGATACCAACCTCGTCTTGAACTGGGAGAAGTGCCACTTCATGGTTAATGAAGGCATCGTCTTAGGACACAAAATCTGTGAGAAAAGCATTGAAGTTGATAAGGCTAAGGTTGATGCAATTGAGAAAATGCCTTGCCCCACTGATATCATAGGTATACGAAGTTTCCTAGGTCATGCTGGGTTCTATAGAAGGTTCGTTAAAGACTTCTCTTAGATTTCTAGGCCTCTTACCAACCTCTTGTAGAAGGATGTTCCTTTTGTTTTTGATGAGGATTGTGAGGAAGCCTTTGAAATACTTAAGAAGGCTTTGATAACCGCACCTATTGTTCAACCACCCGACTGGAACTTGCCCTTCGAAATCATGTGTAACGCTAGTGATTATGCTGTTGGTGTTGTTCTAGGACAAAGAGTTGACAAGAAGTTGAATGTTATTCACTATGCTAGTAAAACTCTAGACAGTGCCCAAAGAAACTATGCCACTACGGAGAAGGAATTTTTAGTAGTCGTGTTTGCATGTGAAAAGTTTAGATCTTATATAGTTGACTCAAAAGTCACTATTCACACTGATCATGCTGCTATTAAGTACCTTATGGAGAAGAAGGACGCTAAGCCTAGGCTGATCAGATGGGTTCTCCTGCTATAGGAATTTGATTTGCACGTTGTTGACCGAAAGGGTGCTGATAACCCTGTAGCAAATAACTTGTCTAGGCTAGAGAATATCCTTGATGACCCATGACCTATTGATGACAACTTTCTTGATGAGCAATTGAATGTCATCCGCACTTCACATAGTGCACCGTGGTATGCTGATTACGCAAACTATATCGTAGCCAAATACATACCTCCCAGTTTCACCTACTAGCAAAAGAAGAAATTCTTCTTTGATTTGAGACACTACTTTTGGGATGATCCTCACCTTTATAAGGAAGGAGTAGATGGTGTTATTAGACGTTGTGTGCCTGAACATGAACAGGGACAGATCCTGCAGAAGTGTCATTCTGAAGCCTACGGAGGACACCATGCTGGAGACAGAACTACTCATAAGGTATTGCAATCAGGTTTCTATTGGCCCACTCTCTTCAAGGATGCCGGTAAGTTTGTCTTGTCTTGTGACGAATGCCAAAGAATAGGGAACATCAGTAAGCGTCAGGAAATGCCTATGAACTATTCACTTGTCATTGAACCATTTGATGTCTGGGGCTTTGATTATATGGGACCTTTCCTAAGTTCCAATGGGTGTACTCACATCTTAGTTGCTGTGGATTGCATCACTAAGTGGGTAGAAGCTATCCCCACTAGAAATGTTGATCACCACACCTCTATTAAGATGCTTAAAGAAGTCATTTTCCCAAGATTTGGAGTCCCTAGATATCTGATGACTGATGGCGGTTCACACTTCATTCATGGTGTTTTCCGCAAGATGCTCGCTAAGTATGATGTCAACCATAGAGTTGAATCTCCTTATCATCCTCAATCTAGTGGTCAAGTGGAGTTGAGTAATAGGGAGATCAAATTGATCTTACAAAAGACCGTCAATAGATCTCGAAAGAATTGGTCTAGCAAACTTGATGATGCACTATGGGCTTATAGGACTGCTTATAAGAATCCCATGGGCATGTCGCCGTATAAAATGGTTTACGGTAAGGCCTGACATTTACCTCTTGAGCTGGAACACAAAGCTTATTGGGCAATCAAAGAGCTCAACTTCGATTTCAAACTTGCCGGTGAGAAGTGGTTGTTTGATATCAGCTCATTAGATGAATGGAGGGCCCAGGCATATGATAATGCCAAGTTGTTCAAGGAAAAGGTTAAGAGATGGCACGATAAAAGAATACAAAAACGAGAGTTCAATGTAGGTGATTATGTCTTGCTATACAATTCTCGTTTGAGATTCTTTGCAGGCAAGCTTCTCTCTAAATGGGAAGGTCCCTACGTTGTCGAGGAAGTATATCGTTCCGGTGCCATCAAAATCAATAACACGGAAGGAAATTTTCCTAGAGGGGTCAATGGGCAAAGAATCAAGCATTATATATCTAGTACTCCCATGAATGTAGAGACCAATATCATCAATATCATAACTCCACACGAGTACATAAGGGATGTTTATCAGCCTGTTTCAGACCCTGAAAACGAAGAGGTATGTGTTTCGGTAAGTAATTGGACTCTGAAACTTTTCCAATAGGAAATTTTCTCCGTTTTGGAATTTATGGAAAATTAGAAAAATAAAAAGCAGTCCGGAGAGCGCACGAGGCGGCCACAAGCTTGGTTGCCGCGGCCTACCCCCCTGGCCGCGGCAACAGGGCTTGTGGGCACCTCGTGTGCCTCCCGGACTCCGTTTTCTTGCGGAGCACTCCTTCTGGTCCAGAAAAAATCATTATATATACGCCCGAGGGTTTTGGTCTCCGTATCGCGCAGTTTTCCTCCATTTTCGTTTCGAGCCTGTTTCTGTTGCAGATCTAGATCGTCATGACTTCCCCAAAAGTTCCTAAGGACAAGATCTTCGAGAAGGTCATCAATCCCTACCTCACGGAAGTATTGCAGCACCCCCAATCTATCAAGATGAGCAAGGGGATGTTGCACATCCGTGATGTTGAGGGGCCTAAGAAGACCGGAAGCATGGAGACGAGGCTCGAAGCAATGGAGCAACAAGTCTTCAAGTGCCGAGGGATGGTGGAGCGTGGACTCAACGCCAACCACATGATGATCACGGAGTTCGCCAACTATCACAAGATGGATGCCATTGACATTGGGAAGCACCTCTCCAGGCTCTATGACAGGGTTGATCAACTCCAGGGCCAGATCTATGACCTTCAGAACCAAAATTGTGAGTATCAGTATAGATTTAAATCAATACGGTTGGCTGCAGATTTGAGGATTCCGGCGACTTGTTCATCCTGCCATGATGGAGCACCTATGCCTTGGAAGACGGAGGATCAAACTCATGTTGCAACTTCACCACCTTCATCACCAAAGGAAGACAACTAAGCATTGGTATGGGCAACTCCCTTGGCTTATGCCAAGTTTGGGGGAGTTGCCCCGGTATCGTATCACCTTTATATCTTTTGCTTTTACCTTTGTTTTAGTTCTTTCCTTTTCAGTTTTTATTTCTTCTCTTAGTGGAATAAGTCTTTAGTGTTTAGTTTGAGTCTTTTGATTTGTGTCTCCCCCGTTGTATTCGACCTTGTGAGCTATATAATAAAGAGTATCTTATTCAAGGGCTTTGTTTTGTGCCGTGATCAAAAGTATGAAAATAACGATAGCATGAAAGATCATGAGATGATCTCATGGAAAGTGATAGCTTCACATATAAAAAGTATGATGATTGAAACTTGTTGAGAATAGACCAACATAGACCTCAGTCATTGTTGCAATTAATAAGAAGTAATAAGGAAAGAGAGGTTCACATATAAATATATCATCTTAGACACTTTCTATAATTGTGAGCACTCACCAAACTATTACATGCTTAGAAGTAGATGTTGGACAAGGAAGACAACATAATGAATTGTGTTTGCTTAGTTCCAAACAATGTTATATGATTAGAGATCCCTTAGCATGTGACGATTGCTTCCTCCTCATAGTAGCGAAAACTCCCGCACCAAGTAGATATACTACTTGTGCATCCATAAACCTCCAACCCAGTTTTGCCATGAGTGTCCACCATACCTACCTATGGATTGAATAAGATCCCTCAAGTAAGTTGTCATCGGTGCAAGCAATAAAAATTGCTCTCTAATATGTATGATCTATTAGTGTGTGGAAAATAATATTTGTACGAACCTGTGATGGGGAAGACATAAAAGCGACAGACTGCATAATAAAGTTCTTTATCACAGGAGGCAATATAAAGTGACGTTCCTCCGCACTAAGAGGACACGCATCCAAACCTCAAAAGCGCATGACAACCTCTGCTTCCCTCTGCGATGGGCCTATCTTGTACCTTTACTTTTTTCCCTTGTTAGAGTAATGGTTATGTTCACCAATTCCTTATTTAACCTTTTTCTTGGTGAACGTCATATGCTTGGGAAAGATCTATATTCATATATCAACTTTGAGATGAGTACTTATGCTTTATTATTGTTGACTTTACACTTGAGGTAAATGGTTGGGAGGCAAAATTATAAGCCCCTATCTTTCTCTGTGTCCAACTGAAACTTCGATACCATGAGTACCACGTGAGTTGTAACAATTGTGGAAAACAAAAGAGATGATTGAGTATGTGGATTTGCTTTACAAGCTCTTATTTGACTCTTTTTGATGTTATGATAAATTGCAATTGTTTCAATGACTATGGCTTGTTGTTGGCTACTTCTCGGTAAGGTTTTTATTTCATACTTTGCTTTGTGAAGGAATTGTTACTTTCCCATAAGAATCTCTATGATGTATTGCTGTTCTATGTGTGATCATGATGCCCTCATGTCCGTATTATGTTTTATCGACACCTTCATCCCTAAACATGTGGACATGTTTACGGATCTTGGTTTTCGCTTGAGAACAAACAAGGTCTAATCTTGGGGGAGTTGATACGTCCATTTTGCATCCTGCTTTCATGTTCATATTTATCGCTTTATGGATTGTTATTATACTTTGTGGTACCATACTTATGCCTTTTTTCTCTTATTTTGCAAGGTTTATTTGAAGAGGGAGAATACTGGCAGTTGGAATTCTGGACTAGAAAAGGAGCAAGTCTGAGTCCTCTATTATGCGCAACTCCAAATGCCCTGAAAATCAACGTGGAATTTTTTGGGAACATACAAAAAATACTGGGCGAAAGAAGTGTCAGAGGGGAGCTGCCAGGGGCCCACAAGCCTGGTTGCCGCGGCCTACCCCCTGGCCGCGGCAACATGGCTTGTGGGCACCCCTGGTGGCCCAATGGCCCCCTCTTTTGCTATTTGAAGGGTTTCGTCCGAGAAAAAATTAGGGTGGAGCTTTTTCGTGGATTCTCCGCCGCTACGAGGCGGAACTTGAGCATAACCAATCTAGAGCTCCGGTAGGACGATCCTGCCGGGGAAACTTCCCTCCCTGAGGGGGAAACCGTCGTCATCGTCATCACCAACACTCCTCTCATCGGAGGGGAGTCATCTTCATCAACATCTTCATCAGCACCATCTCCTCTCCAAACCCTAGTTTATCTCTTGTAACCAATCTCCGTCTCGCGACTCCAATTGGTACTTGTAAGGTTGCTAGTAGTGTTGATTACTCTTTGTAGTTGATGCTAGTTGGATTACTTGGTGGAAGAGTTTATGTTTAGATCCTTGATGCTACTCATTACACCTCTGATCATGATTATGATTATGCTTTGTGAGTAGTTACTTTTGTTCCCGACGACATGGGATAAGTCATGCTAATAATAGTCATGTGAATTTGGTATTCGTTCGGTATTTTGATATGTTGTATGTTGTTTTTCCTCTAGTGGTGTTATGTGAACGTCGACTACATAACACTTCACCATATTTGGGACTAGAGGAAGGCATTGGGGAGTAGTAAGTAGATGATGGGTTGCTAGAGTGACAGAAGCTTAAACCCGAGTTTATGCGTTGCTTCCTAAGGGGCTGATTTGGATCCACTAGTTTAATGTTATGGTTAGGCGTTGTCTTAATTCTTCTTTCGTAGTTGCGGATGCTTACGAGAGGGGTTAATCATAAGTGGGATGCTTGTCCAAGTAAGGGCAGTACCCAAGCGTCGGTCCACCCACATATCAAACTATCAAAGTAACGAACGTGAATCATATGAACATGATGAAACTAGCATGACAGAAATTCCCGTGTGTCCTCGGGAGCGTTTTTCCTCTTATAAGACTTTGTTCAGGCTTGTCCCTTGCTATAAAAGGGATTGGGCCACTTTGTTGCACTACTTCTACTACTTGTTACTTGTTACTTGTTACTTTTCGCTTGCTACGTTTCACCTCACTACACCATCACTTGTTACCGCTACTTTCAGTGCTTGCAGTTATTACCTTGCTGAAAACTGTTTATCAGAGCCTTCTTCTCCTCGTTGGGTTCGACACTCTTACTTATCAAAAGGACTACGATTGATCCCCTATACTTGTGGGTCATCAATGTTGCATCATGTTGTGTTGTTGTTCATTGGATGCTATTTTTATGTTGGGTAGCACCGGGATCAGAGAGCGAGTACATGGATTCGAAGGAGTACGTGCAGGACGAAAAAGAGCAGTTCCAAGCTGAAGACATCACACGCAAGATGACGTGACCTTGATACCATCTCTAGTCTTGTTGTGCCTAGATTTACGTTTCCTTCATCACATGCTCGCTGCCTACCACTGAAATAATTGCCTCCTGGTATTGCCATGAAACCCAAACACCTTCCCCTCCTAGCTAATATCGAATGTCTAAGTAGGCTTGCTCAGCTTCTAATGTTAGCGTTGCTAGTTGCAGGTGCAATTGTCTCATGTGATAACATGAGTTTTGATATCATTATGTTAAATATGTTATTTAAGTAATGCACCTATATACTTGGTACTGACGGGAGGCCTAGCCTTTTGCCCTGTGTTTTTTTCCGTTATTGCCGCCATAGTTTCCGGCTACCGGTGTTCGATTCCATAACTGATCGCTTCTAACACGTTCGGGGTTGTTATGGGGACCCCCTTGATAAATCGTGTAGTGATAAGACTTGTCCGGCAGGACCCAACATTGGTTTTAATCTGCTAATCACTTAATAATGATCTGCATAGGGAATAGCTACCCCGAGGAATTAATCAATGATACGTCTCCAACGTATCTATAATTTTTGATGGTTTCATGCTATTATCTTGTCAAACTTTGGATGTTTTGCATGCCTTTTAAATATTTTTTGGGACTAACTTATTAACTCAGTGCCAAGTGTCAGTTCCTGTTTTTTTCAAGTTTTTTACCCCTTTCATAGGAGATTTTGAAACAGAGTCCAAACGGAAGAAAATCCCCAAAAAGATTTTTTTTGCAACGGAAGAAGATCGGGGAGCTTGGGAGCCAAGGCAGGGGAGCCCCAGGGGCCCCACAAGCCCCCACCCCGCAGCCAGGGGGCGCGCCATCCAGGCTTGTGGGCCCCCTGGACGTCCCCTGACCTAGGTCTTTCGCCTATGTATTCCCACAAATTCCAGAAAAAATTAGGAGATCATCGCAATCGTTTTTCCGCCAGCGCAAGCTTCTGTCCCCGCAAGATCCCATCTGGGGCACGTCCTGGTGCCCTGCCGGAGGGGGGATTCGGACACGGAGGGCTTCTCGATCAACACCATGACCTCTCCGATGACGCGTGAGTAGTTCACCATAGACCTATGGGTCCATAGCTAGTAACTAGATGGCTTCTTCTCTCTCTTGGATCTTCAATACAAAGTTCTCCATGATCTTCATGGAGATCTATCCGATGTAATCTTCTTTTGTGGTGTGTTTTTCGAGATCCGATGAATTGTGGATTTATGATCAGATTATCTATGAATCTTATTTGAGTTTCTTCTGATCTCTCTTATGCATGATTTCATATCCTTGTAATTATCTTCCAGTTGTGGGTTTTGCTTGGCCAACTAGATCTATGATTCTTGCAATGGGAGAAGTGCTTGGTTCTGGGTTCATACCGTGCGGTGACCTCCTAGTGACAGAAGGGGTACCGAGGCTCGCATCGTGTTGTTGCCATCAAGGGTAAAAAGATGGGGTTTTCATCATTGGTTTGAGATTGTCCCTCTACATCATGTCATCTTGCTTAAAGCGTTACTCTGTTCCTCATGAACTCAATACACTAGATGCATGTTGGATAGCGGTTGATGTGTGGAGTAATAGTAGTAGATGCAGAAAGTATCGGTCTACTTGTCTCGGACGTGATGCCTATATGCATGATCATTGCCTTAGATATCGTCATGACTTTGCGCGGTTCTATCAATTGCTCGACAGTAATTTGTTCACCCACCGTGATACTTGCTATTTTGAGAGAAGCCTCTAGTGAACACTATGGCCCCCAGGGTCTACTCCACACCATATTTTCAGCCTTACACTTTTTACTTCATTACACTTTCCGCCTTCAGATCTCACTTTGCAAACAATCTTGAAGGGATTGACAACCCCTTTCAAGCATTGGGTGCAAGCTTGTTTGTGTTTGCGCAGGTACTCTGGACTTGACGAGACCCTCCTTCTGGATCGATACCTTGGTTCTCAAACTGAGGGAAATACTTACTGCTCCTGTACTGCATCACCCTTTCCTCTTCAAGGGAAGAACCAACGCAAGCCCAGCCTCTGTCAACGTGTCAATTTCTGGCATTGTTGTCTGTGGGATAGCAATCAACAACCCGGGCCAGTGCTTCTCATGAGTGTTAGTCCAACCCGGAGCAGCTTATTACGCTCCCCGGGCAACTCGGTGTTTTGGCGTGGTAACCATCGCTCATCCGTCGTGTCCTGAGACTGAGATACGCTGCTCTTATCGGGGTCGTCGATACGACGGGAGGTCCTGCTAGTCTTGTCTTACCTTAGCGATATATCTTGTGTATAGGAATCCCGGTGAAGCTTTGCTTCTCCCCAGAGTTAAGGTTTTCCTCTAAGGAATCCGACGAGATCATGAGTTTCGTGATAGATGATTACTTTGCGGCCCGTGACCGTTTGTGATGGACTAGTTGGAGCACCCATGCAGGGTTTAATCTTTCGGAAAGGCGTGCCCACGGTTATGTGGCAATTTGGAATATTTGTTAACATACGGTTATAGATAACTTGAACTTAATCTAATAAAATTGCCAACCATGTGCGTAACCATGACTGTCCCCTTCGAAGACCTCTCTTCGATCGGGAACACGGCGGGGTTATGTTTGACGTAAGTAGGTGTTCAGGATCACTTAGTGATCATCTAGTTTTCGACCGCTCACGTAGACCACCACATCTATACTATAATCTCATAAGTTAGCCACCATAAATGCTTAGGATGCTTCAACCTAAACACTGAACCTTCCTCACCTAATAACTTGACTAGTTTTGGTACCGAGGTCATAGATTGCTGAGTCCCCGTGGCTCACAGATTACTTCAACACCCCAACAGGTACAGGTACGCCCGACACAGGTGATCCAGATGGCACGCAGCTGGCGTGGCAGTACGATGAGGAGAACGACCGCCTGTACGTGAACTATCCAGAAGACTGAGGTGTGGTCGTGATCGTGGGCAAGCATGCGGGATAGCATAGCCTTTTCTTATGTTATGTAGTCCATAGAGGAACTACCTTGTCTGAATAAATGTGTGGATGTAAACTCTGATATTATCTATGGAGATGGCAAACGATTCCCTATTTGTCATTCTTATATTATGTATGTGCTATGTTTATCTTGCTTGCGAAACGCTTAGATGCGCTTCTTTCCATTTTGGAGCCTCATTCCCTAAATCGGAAAGAACCGCATCTTAGTCGTTACATCATTGCATCAAAATATGAACCAATTCTAGTCTCAAGTGCCCTCTGTTTAGCCCTCCAAGCCTTGCCATAAGAAAATTTGTACTTGAACCTGACGAAGACTTTTGTGTGGATAGCCTTAACTTCCATCGGTTTGCTTTCCACTATCTCGTTGTAAAGAAACCGAGCAATAACCGTGGAAGTAAGGTTAGGATGATCTTTAGGGATACATGGAATAACACAAGTATGATGAACTATGTCACTGATGACCCAGCTTGTGTCATACTTAGGGAGATAGTCATGCACCATTGCGGGACAACCTTGGTTTCTCCATACCATTGTCAAGTATTTTGGACTTGAAACATCAGCTACAAAAAACCTTTGCATGGACATTTCTCAATCAATGATTGCATCCTTCATATCTTGTTTGTTTGGATACACGACATGTGTCGCAATGTTGTTTTGGTGATACTGCGAGGCAGAATTATGACCATCGTTCACGATCATTGCAAATGAGAACTCTTGATTCCATGATACAGGAATAAGCGCTTCATGTGCGTTCTCTTCTTCGTCTGAATCGGCGGAATCATCGGCAATACCACCATCTCTATCTTCTACCTCCATCTGGTTTTGCATGTGCCCGTCTATCTCGTCAGCATCCGCCTCGCCACTAACATAATCATCTACATTTCCTCCTTCTAATTGACTGCTCTGCCCTTCTTCATAAACATCGTCTCCAGCATGGGATTCATAATTTGGCTGTGAATCATCCATCTCTTCACTGCTCTGGCCATAATCCTAACTACATTCGATTTCACGTGCACTAATCGGCTTCAACACAGGGAGCAGTAAGGTGACAGGATTACATCCCCTATGCTCACAAGCTTTTAACCAGTGCACCCACTGATAGTCCCACTCTGTATGCTTCAAATAAAGTAAATAGTTGAACTGGACCGGGCCCATAATGCATGAACACCGACGGTGTGTGTTTAAATATTAAACCCTAAACATCTGATCAGCCATCAGTTAACTGACTAACATACCATGTTTTAGGGGAAGTCACTCGCACCTCAATGTACTAAAATTCACTCAGATCAGCTTCCATCTCATTTGTTTGAACAATTCCAGGACCGTAGTAAAAACCTAACTTCACTACGTCAGACATCTCTGCTGACCTAAAAAATTATTCAACATGGACCAATTTTAAGCAGAAGGAAAAACCTATAAGAAATACTAAAAATATACACATAACTATATATTTGACATCTACGTGTATTATTAAAACAACTACAAATATTAGCACAACTAAATACGAGAGGGAACACACTTTGTAACTTACCTTGAAGCGTGCGAACGACGAACCACGGGGGAACAATGACAAACACCGAGAGACGAACAACGAACACAAGAGCCTCCACCACCACCACCACTACCTCCACCTCCACCTCCACATCCACCTACACCACCACCACCACCACATAGACTACCACCACCAAAATGGTCAACACCACCACCACGAGCTACCCCATCACAAGATCGAGGGTTCCCTTGCCTCCTCTATTCCTTTAGAATGCAATCACGGTGGAAAACGTGGGAAGAAATCGGTTGATTTTTCACAGAAAAATCGGGGCATGGAAGAGGGGAGAGAAAGGAAGAAAGAAAAAAAAGAAGAGGGAAAAGGAAGGAGGTGCGGGCGTAGCCGAGGGTCACCAAGCCCCTATCGGCCCTGCCGTGACCGAATGGCATGTCGGCTTCGCCGCGACCGTCAAGAAGCCTCCTAGGGTGAGTGACGTGGTCCATCCAGTAGTCGGCTGCCATGCAGCCGATTCCCCACCTATCGGCTTACTAGTGGTTGATTACCCCGTCTCGGCTCTGGTGTAGCCAACTAGATCAAGTCGACCACCATTAGACCGACGCTATAATATAACTAATTGTTTTTGAACCTGTGCCATATTTCTCTAATTTAATAAAAACGTATTATTTTAAAAAATTAGTGTTATTTCGGGCGTTTTCAGTGTCGTCATGTATCACGATATGAGCGTTTTCTTTGTTTATTTTTTATTTTTTGCACACGTTTTCGAATTTTAAGATGGGTTTTTTTGGGTTTTTTCAGCATTATGGTTTTCCATCGGTCTTTCTTAGCCTTTTGACAGGGAAAAAAATTCATTTTTTTGGGACAAACACGCGTTTTTTCCTTTATCTAAAAATACGGGTTTTCTTCCGCGAGAGGTACGGATTTGCTTTCACGAAAAGCACAACCGTCGTTCTCGAAAAAAAAAAAATATGTGTTTTCTATTTTTTTTTCTTTCGCGAGAGACACAGATTTTCTTTCGCGAGAGGCAGGGTCGTGCCTCTCGGAAACAAAAAAACATGTTTTCTATTTTTCTCACGAGTGACATAGTTTTGCTTCCGCGAGAGCCGTAGCTTTGCTTTTACGAGAGGAACAGCCGTGCCTCTTGGAAATGAAAAAAAAATATTTATTTTGTTTTTTGTTTCATGAGAGGCGCGATTTTTCTTTCGTGAGAGACATGGATTTGCTTTCATGAAAGGCAAAAGCGTGTTTTCATTTTTCTTTGCGTGAGGCACGTGTTTGCTTCAGCGAGAGGCATGGTCGTGCCTCTCGTAAACTAAAAAAATATGTCTTCTGTTTTTTTTTCTATCATGAGAAACACATTTTTCGTCCGCTTTTTGTGAATATGAAATTTTGTCAAAATCTATGAACATGTGGTTTAGTTTTAAAGATCTCGACGCGTTGAACCGAATGGTGAGAAAAGTTTGAGATTCGGACGAACAGTTTAAGAGATAAAACATTTTAAAACAACGAATCTACGAAAAAAAAACGGCCAGGTTGCAACCTCGGGGATGGGAGTGATTTGTAAAATGAGTACTCAATTAGTGATTTTGCCCTATGTCTCACACGAACCGTGGCGTCAGGGCATCTCTAGATGGGCAGACCCACATGCGCTTGAGGGCACATTCCTGTTTTTATCAGTTTTTTTACATTTCCAAAAGTTGTAAACATTTTTAGTACAATATATACTTTACGTCATGTTTTAAGGAATTTTAATCATATCCTAAAAATTATTAAAATATGTATTTTTTTACCATGTATAATATATGTAATGTGTGAAAAACTTGATCATGTATTTAAAAAAAATGTTAATCAAGGTTTTGAAAAAAAATTAGGCAAGAATTTAAAAATGTTAAAACATGCATAGGAAAAATGTTGACCATGTACTACACAAATGTTGAAACCATGTTAATCAAGGTTTTGAAAAAAATGTTCAATGTGTATAGAAAAAATGTTGATCATGTATTAAAAATATGTTGAACTTGTATTTTCAAAATATTTATCCTGTATAAAAATGTTGATCATGTATAAAAAAAGTTCAACTTGTATTTGAAGAATGATAGATAAGTATACATATTGATCATGTATTAAAAATGTCTAACTTGTATTTGAAAAATGTTAATAAAGCATTTGAAAATAAAATGTTAAATATTTATTGTAAAAAAGGTCGTCGCCTTATTCAAATAATGTTGAACTTGTATTTTAAAAATGCTAAATTGGTGTAAACAATATTAACCACGTATTAAAAAAAGTCTTAAACTTATATTTGAAGAATGATAGACGTGCATAGAAAAATATTTACCATGCGTTCAAAAAAAATGTCAAAACGATATTTGATAAATGTTAAATAATTTTTCGAAAAGCAGACCGTTAAATATGTATAGTAAAATATGTAGACCATGTATACAAAAAAAGTGAAAATTATATTTGAAGAATGCTAGATGTGAAATAAAGAAAATTATTCAAACAATGCCGAACACTTATTTGAAAAATGTTAATAAAGCATTTTAAAAACAAATATTAAATACATGCAGGAAAAGTTGACCATGTATTTGAAAAATATTAAACTAATATTTAAAAATGTTGATGAAGCATTTTAAACTACATATAAATATATTAACCATGTGTTAAAAAAATTAAACTTGTATCTAAAATTATTGAAAATGTACTAAAATATATATATTGAAATTTTCTATTGAAAAACAGTGAAAATACAAGAGAAAGTAACAGACGGAAAACAAGAAAGAAAGAAAGAAAGAAAGGAAACCGAAGAAAAAGAAATAAAATAAAAAAACAAAGAAAATCAAGGAAGAAAAAGAAAATAAAGATAAGTAAAAACAAAGAAAGAAATGAAGTAAAACCAAAGGAAAACAAGAAAAAAACAAAAACAAAAACAGAAAAGCCGTTGGAAAACCTGTTTTTTTTTCTTTAAATGCTCCGCGCCCTTCTGAGTTGACACGAAATCCACCATGTCTTAGTGGTTAGAACTATGAGATCTAAGGTTGGAAACCCGCGCTTGCCCTTTATCTCTATACGTTATCTCTATTATTAAAGCAGGATTGAACGTCGTGATGGTTCAACCTAGCGATGGTTCGACCTCTCCCAGCGATCCCACCTCCTTGTACGACCCTGCACATAAAAAAAAGAACGCACCCACGAACGCACGATCCCCTCCTGCGATGCTCCCAACTGAGCCTCCTGGATCTCCGCCCCCTCTCTCTCTGTCTCCACCTCGCTCGATCCGCCAGCGCAACCGACGCCGCCGCGATCGATCCCCGGGATCCATGTCCATGGCCGCCGTCACCAAGAAGAAGAAGGTCATCATCGACACCGACCCAGGGATCGGTCCGTATCCACCCGTCCCATGCTCTCACGATCCCCTCCTCTCTCGCGCGTTGACCGCAGCGTCATATCGCCGTCGCTGGCCTCCGTGGTCTCCCCCAACCCCGCAGTCGACGGCAACCCGGATGCTTGCGCGCAGCGCCATCCCCGGCCACCTCCTCCGCTCCGCCGCCGCCACCGCCAACCCCGGAGTCGCGACGGCGGCGCTGCTGCAACATCGCCTCCGACCCGGATGCTAGCGCGCAGCGCCGTCCCCGGCCACCTCCTCCGCTCCGCCCCCGCCATCGCCAACCCCGCAGTCGCGACGGCGGCGCTGCTGAAGGATGGTCACCTGCTCCTCCGACGGCTACATCTCCGCGTTGTACGTCCTTCTCCCCACCCCTCCTTTGCTCACGCCGGTCCATATCTCCGTCGAGGAGCGTCCGTCGTTAGTGGCCGTGTCTTATTTCCGGACTAACCTTCTCGTGTGGTGGTCTGTGCTCGCAGCGGTCTGCCCAGCCAACGCCTCTCCGGTAAACTGGAACCTCACCAGGCTGCAATCTGTGTGTGCCATGTAATGAAAATCCGTCGGGCGGTGGGATTTGAGGAGGAGTTGTGCATGCTACTGGAGCTGCTCCTTGGGGATCTGAGGCCTTCAACGCCTCCAATGAAAGCTGCGGCACTCAGCTCAGGGGAGAGCGACAGCATCCCACCGCCATGCCGCCGCATCAGGGGAGAGCGGCGCTTGGCTCCGGGCAGCGAACGACACGCCGCCGCATCCCCCACTCATCACCGCCTATGGGTCTTCGTCCGTCAGGGACATTCCTGCTTCCACTGCTCCACTTGTTGCAATCGGCTCAGGATCTCAGGTTAGTCATGTTAGCATATGCGTTGTGACAGGCTTGAATAAGGGACTGCAAGATCCCCGAGGTCGGTCTATTCGTCCCCAATTGCAAAGCGCGTCCCGTAAGGATTCTGATGTGTATCATCTTCAATCTATATGCACGGCATAGAGTTGCCTCCATGGCTGAAGATGGGGAGGCACTCTGAACGGATGAGCTCGTGCTCTGGGGAGAGAGCAGAGGGCATGTTGGGCGTTGCTGCTGGAGGGGATGAAGACATGGGCTTGCTGGAGCTGCTACTGGCCATTCCTGCTAGAGAGAGAGAGAGAACAAAGAACAGAGAAGGAGAGATGGATTCAAACGCATGCTGATCTGGTCTTGTGGAGAAAAAAAGAGAGATAGGTGAGGAAGAGAGAGAGAGAGCAGAGAGATGCGAGATAAAGGGGGCAAAGGGATGTTGATTGCTAGACATTCAGGTATATGTATGGTGCTTCTTGTGAGGTTTATGATTCTACTGATTGATGCACATTTATATAGAGAACATAGATTTAGCTTTGTTAGTGATTGATGTTGTTATTGATATAGTCCCATCAGTCAATATTACTCAATTTATATCTAGATAATTTTCTTCTGTCATCAAGGAAAAAATGCATCACTAAACACTTTGTTTCTAATTGCAAGGTTAAATAAAAAAATCTAACTGTGTGGGATAATCTGTAGTTGTTTCACTCATCGCCATGCCGCAAGTTTCCGACATTGCCGTGCCTGCACATCGCCGACTTCGTCGGAAATACGTTTGAACGTACTCCACCATATGGCAGAACTTCGTGTGACCTGAGGTACATATACTATTGCATCTGTCATCAACTACTAATTAATTATGTATGTTCTTTACTATATGCTTTGTAAGCCCTGAATAAGTCGATGCCTAAAAAGGTCATGCTATTGCTTTTCCATGCCCTTCAGTTTTTCCAATTGAGTTGCCTATCTGAATTTCCACTATGTTAATTCTTTCATGTGCAATTTTTTAGTGTTGTTCATGTAATTACTGTGTAGCCTTTCTTAGCACTGCCCAACATTTGATTGATGTGCTTACATAGAACTAAAACTGTTTACGAGTTTGTAAGGTTGTGGATAACTAGCCAGTAACAGATAATGATTCAGTTAGAACCTGCATTCTCTTGTCCTCTTTCCGTGTCTCGTAAATTAACATGGTACTTTTCTAATGCGATTTATAAAGTTTTATCAATCTAGCGAGCATATGAGGCTGCAGTACTAGGTTTTTGCTCAGAAACTAAACTACTTGTTGATTAATTCGCCTCATATTATTCGCATGAAACACTAGCAGCTTTGTTATCCAAGTTCATTTGATTTTGTATGCAGGGGGAGATCCAGTACCAAGATTTATGATTTGACATGAGTGAGTATACTGTTCTGACTTCATGATACACGTGTTTCGTACAAGTATTTCTCATGTTCAACCAGTCATGAGCATATGCTCTTTTCTGATGTTGCATTAATCAGTGTTTCAAAACTGATGTATATGTGATAAAAATATTGAAGTAATGGACATGGCGATAATTGGTTATCAAGCAAAGAGGTTGATTCATAAGATGTTAGTAGTTATAAGAAGTAGGTTCATTTACAGCTGCAGTAAGAAAGTGGAACATATTGATTTTGTACATATACTAAATTTACTTGCATGCTATTTTTATTTGTTCCCTGCATGTTGAGGGGTGTGTGCGGGGTGTGTGCGTGATCTATTTTCTAAGGCTATGAAATATTATTAGGTAGCTGCTCTTGATAAGGGTCAATGACTTGCGTACTGTACTTCTACATATGCTTTCTTGCATAATGAGCTATGTGCATGCTCTCTTTCCTCATGTCAATATTTGATCAGGGAAGCTACTCAGTATATGCATGACCAATAAATTTAGAAGTAGGATAACATGACAATGAGGTTGCATCATGAGTCTCAAACCAAGGCTTTCCTGTCCACGTAATGACCTCATCAGAAAAACAAAACCATTTGATGATTTATATACGATTTTACTGTAGTTATTCTCCTGTTAAATTCAGAATGTGGTTCATGTAGAAAGAAATACATGCAAAAAATAAGGATCATAGTAATACTTTTTCAATGATTCTTTTGGAGGTCATGTCTTCATGTTATTCAAGGATTTTGATATCTGAAAGTTATGGCAATATAGATAGGGAGATAGCCCTTCGTGCCGTGAGGTCACTCTGGGCTGTAGCGAAGGGCACACTGCAATTAGCGGGCACGCGGATGCGGTGATCCTGCATAAGCTTTGTTGTGTTGATTTCTTGTCAAGGACGCTGTTGTCCAAGCGTTTCCTATGCCTTGATTAGTGGCCCATCTCTCCCATTAAAGACATTTCACTAATTTGTTTGATTATTGAGTGATATGACCTAATTAATTTGTCCTTCGAGGGTAGGTCTTTCTCAGATGATGACCTCGACCGACGACAACCCAGCATGTGGTCTCGCAGGAGTGCAGGGCAATGGCATCGGCGGCATGCTGGTCTGCGCATCAGTCGATCAGGGTGGCAACGGCGGCCTTGGGACATCGACCGATCTGGCGACGTGAGCATGGGTGGTCACGGTGGGGAGGACAAGCGCGGAAGAGGAGGAGTCGGCCAATATGAGGACCTTGTTCAACAACACTACTCGGGCCTCCGGCAATGACAGGTTGGAGATATCTGAGATGTGTCCTCTCTGCTTCCAGTAAAGATTTTTGTGATTGGTTGTTTTGCAATATATTCGGCACTGTTATTTGTTTATGTTACAGGGCAAAAAGCTATATTAACTAAAAAATATCCAAATTCATGGCGGAACCCGTTATACAGCATTCTGAGTGAAACCAAATGTGCCATACTTTTGAATCACAACTACTTTTAGTTACTCCATGCCCTGTTTACATAGGTATGTCAAGTGCAACGGTGAGACATGATGACGATGAAGCACTCAACCTAAAAGATCGCATGGCTGCTTATACTATTGGTGACTCCCCTCCAAAACGTAGTGGTAATTCTTATGTACAATCTTGTGTTTGTGCATATGACATACCTATCTCTTACAAAAGTTTAACCAGGCCTTTTACAATGTTGTTTATGTGTACATCAATGTTGTACATGTTTGCGCAGCCATGGAATCCGAGACTACAAAAGAACAGAAAGGAAAGAAAAGGCGGAACGAACCAAGCAAAAGAGGCACGACAAAGAAGGCTACGGCACCCTTAACCAAGTTGTCTGGTGAGAGCGAGGATAACAAATTTGTCATGGAAGAAGCGCAGCTGATGACGGTGGAGAAGGTGGTGTTGTCCGGTTGCACGCCGTCCCGCAGCATTTCGTCCCAGAGCGCCTCCGTTTTGCTCCAGCGCTGCGGCTTGCGCAAACACCTTGAGCACGACGTTGTACAGGATGACCTTGTTGCGGACCTCCGCGTTCTCCAGGAACCAGCGCAGCGCGAGCACGGTGGTAGTCGGGTTGCCGGTGGCCGTGTTGAGCATGATGGCGGGGTCCTGCTTGGAGGGGGCCTCGGGGAAGGCGGCCTCGAGCGCAGCAGCGACGGGTGCCTCGGCGGGCTCGCACGCGGCGAGCGCTGCCGTGGCGGTGGTGTGGCGGGCCCGGCGTCTGGATCCGGCGCGCGCGCGGGCGAGTTCGGCGGCGCACGGGCTGTTGGGGTTTACCCAGAGAAACCTTGCAGTGCTGGAAATCTTGGGGTTCTGGCCATCGGTTATATTAGGCTCGATGGTGTATCCGACTTACATCGGTTAATAGTAAGTCTGCGTGATGTCGGTAGCACCAATAACGACGATGATAACAACGTTCATCTCGTCTCGAGGTATATAATTTATTTTTCAGTTAAGGTGGTTCCTTGCTTTTTTATTACAATATTTCTTACAGTAATATAAAGGTGTGGTAATATGATTCTGTTTTGTAGCTATTCCGTTTACAGAGGTTAGCCATATTATAACATGCTTACGAGCTTTTATTTGCCAAACCATAGGAAGTGGTATTTGGTGCCGCTTTGCAGTTGTAGAAGTAGAAACACACCCCCACAATCTAAATAATTAGTGTTTAGTTGCAAATCTGTTCCTAAATTTATACTCCCTCTGTCCCATAATATAAGAGCATTTTTTGTATTAGTATAGTGTTAAAAACGCTCTTATATTACGGGACGGAGGGAGTATAAGATATTTGCTTTAGATCACTTCCTTACTGTCCTCGAACGATATTGTGAATTTGTTTGGAGGAATAAATTGGTGCTTTTATATTTTTCTGTGTAGTTGATTAGTTATCTCTATGTTCTGAATATTGCATGCCAATGCATGAGATAGCATTAGCATTTGCATCAACTGATAAGCCAAAGCTACTTAGTCAGTTAAACAAACGTAGCAGGACAAGGCATAATCCCCATCTAAGTAGGCCTCTGCTGTCATGACATTGCAATTTTATTTACAGAGTTGGTCAACCTGCTATTAGCACAGCAAACGAAATTCAGTATATGCAGAAGCTGGCAAGTAGTCGGTAAGAAATGAAACAGAAAAATAAATGAATAGAAGAAGAATTTAAATAAAATAAAATATAAGAAACAAGCTATCAAGATGCATTGACAGCAGAAACATAATGTGCCATGGTAACCCAAATGTAAATTAGCTATCATGAAAACCACTTAAAAGAATTATTGTAAATTTTGTAAATGGCATTATTGCGGATCTTAAAGGCATCATTGTAAATTAGAGTATCCTTTTTATATATCTTCTTTTCACGAGACAATTAAACTATCTGAGACTAGCGCATTGCATATCTATGTGTTTAAACTAGGAACCAATAAATCACTTGGTTTATTTGATTGCATTTTAAAACTATGTGTTTAAACTAGTTTAAGATGCACGATGGTGATGACATGGACAACATATGAAGTAGTTCGTCACGGAGGTCAATGGGTAGGAAGTGCCTTGTTTCCTTTGAGCTGCTCGAGAGAGTGACGAAATCGGTGCCCATGATCCACGCCCACATGGTGTTTTTCGAGCTGTCTCAAGCTGGGGGAGATATGTGCCCTATCTGTTGACACAAGGTGTCAACTCTGCTAAATTACTGATTGCTAAAATCCAAGGTGCTATGTGATTCTTTAAAGGCAACACAACTTTGTCTTGTTGTCAATGAGATTTTTTTTCAGATTTATATTATTTTTCTTTGGATTGGTGAAGTTTTTTTCAAGTTTTACAATGTATTTGATGCAAACATAACACTGTCAAAATCTTGGTTTTCATTCAAAGGAAAGATGTGCCTGGGGTACTTTGTTAATCCCTTTTTCAAATATGATTACATGATACTGTATATTCCTTGATCAATTAATGGTGTATTTTATGCGTGGTGCTATGAGAAATAGTGGATTTTGTGTATTCGAAGTATCATGGTCATACATGTCTTTCCATATCATACAACATGGGTCATTTTATGATGAACACACAATAAAAATAAAGCAAAGCAAAGGGAAAACAAGAATTTGTTCTGAGATAGTCATACGTCGGTAACATCGCATACACATTAACCTCAGTATAGACATTCATTATAAAACAGAAAATGCAGGTAATCAATCTGTATGTATAGTTTTTAATAATAAAGATTCCGTGGCAACGTACGGGCAGCCAACTAGTTTGTTTTAACTGCACGAATTGGCCGGCTTGTTAGAGTAGACGTCTGTGCGGGAGAAGCTACTATCTCACTCAATGCGAGATATGGTTCTCGCTATATAGCCGGGCATTTAATCTTGATACGCCTTTCCTGGAGTAGAGGACAAACACATGTACAGTAATTGTCAAACATCAGTCACGGTTTTGTGACTCCAAAATTGGAGAAATGCTTGCGTTTAGCCGGTGGGTTGCAGGCCAAGGATCCGCCACATCCTATACGTGACGCATGTCCTTTGCATGTTTCATTTTACAATCTTAATTATCGCCAGTCGACGGGTAGTTCGTCCCCCAAAATTACTCACTTTGTAGTCTAAACAGACAGTAGAAAATCTGTTTGGAGCCAATTCCTATGTCGAAGCTAGCTAATGATCCTCTTTGAATTCCGGTAGTATTGGTCATCTATTCACAGTTTTGTGCCCCGAAAGCTAGTCAAATATCTGGTCAAGAAACAAAAGACTAGTCAAGATTTCTGTATCAGAAAAGAAACTTGGTCTGTCTTTAGACTATATGTTCTTGCTATGGCAATGATATTTGCAAGAAAAGTTGAAGACTTGTGAGCCGCTTGATATTGATTTGTATTTTGGCTCAATTCAAGACTGCCTAAAAAAAGGTTGAGTGTGAGCATTTTATGCTGCTTGATGCTTGATTGAGAAACGAGTCGATTTTGAGGCAACACTACTTCACTTGATATGGTATAATTATAGTACTAAATAATCGTAAGAATTTTTTATTTTATTTGCTAGCAAATATGGAATCTTGATTAAGCTGAAGAAAATTGAGGCATCAAGATGGTACATGGTTAGTGTGTTAAATAACCTGTTATTGTTTTGCCAAAGTTTGACAGCAAATGGACCTTCGTTTTCGTCTTTTGTTAGTCCACCCACAATCTCTTACTATTAACTAGTATGTCTTAAGTTTTATTGTTTTGCCAAAGTTTGACAGCAAATGGACCTTCGTTTTCGTCTTTTGTTAGTCCACCCACAATCTCTTACTATTAACTAGTATGTCTTAAGTTGAGAGAGAGTAAGTCAAATTACCTTAGAAATTATATTATAATCATTTTGATTGGAATAATATTTTATAGTGGTTTCCTATGTTATGTTGTGTCCTATCTAGTTCAACCAATTACGACAAATTAGTATGAAAAATCATGTTATTTAGGCTAAAACTAGTTCAAAACCGATTTGGAATCGTTACAAGCCGAGCACGAGCCATTTTCTACGGCTCAACTCTAAGCTTCGCTTAAGTCGATCTTTCACTAGTAGAAAACATGGCTATCGTTCGGCCTTGGCCAGCCCATTAGTCCCGGTTCTTCAAGAACCGGGACCAATGGGGGGTATTAGACCCGGTTCGTGAGCCCAGGGGGCCGGCCGGGGCCTCGTGGGCATTGGTCCCGGTTCATGTAGAACCATTTGTTCCGGTTCGAGCCACAAGCCGGGACCAATGGTCCTCGCTGCTGGCCCACAACCGTTGGTCCCGGTTCGTGGCTTGAACCGGGACAGAAGGGTTGGCTTTAGTCCCGGTTCGCCACAAACCAGGACAAATAACTTGCCTACATATACCCACCGCCGCGGCAGAGCACTTCACAGTGCTCTGTTTTTGTCAAGCCGACGAGGGGAGGGCATTTGGGTGCTCTAGTTTACCTCCTATGCACATGAGGTGTTCCATGAAATGCCCGAGCCACACTAGTTAAGCTTTCTCCTCTCGAAACTCGACCTCCGAGCTCCATTTTCAACGAGATTTGTCTAGATTTAGCGGTCCGTCACGCCCCGTCTCCGCCCCGTCTTCACCGCCGTCGATCGCCCGCGCCGATCTCGTCGTCGGCACCACCGTGGTGAGCCTCTTGTTCTTATCTTCTTTTTGAAAGAAAAAAATTCTGACTTCAGATAGATACTTGTCTAATTTTCTTACTTTTATTATTCCTTGTTATTATATAGTGCGATGGTTTTGGTATCTGCCCCCGTCGGCCCTCGTCCTGTCTATGATTCAGATGTTGTATATATTATCTTTTCATAACTATTTGGGTCATTTATTGTTTATGACAATTATGCCGACCAATGTGACATTGATTTTATTTATCTAGGAGGTTGTTGAACCGGAAATTCCAACCGACCCTATTGTCGAGAGGTTAAATTTAATTGAAGAAGAAAATAATTACTTGAAGGAAAAAATAAGAAAAAATGAGGAGGAGAAGATGATATTGGAGTTGCATGTTGCGGATGTCGTCGATGATCACAAGATCAAGATGGATGCAATGCGGTTGAAGATGAAAAAGATTAGAAAATATGCCATTCATACCGAGGCTTGGTATCATTATGCAGTTGGATCAGTTGTTACCTTGGTTGCGGTTATGATCGCATTTGTTTTTGCATTGAAATGTTTTACATAATTTCAATGTATGGTTTAATTAGATGCTCTGGAGAGCTATATGTTGTTCAATGAGAACTTTGTATGTACTTTGGTTTTAATGCTCTAGAGAACTATGTATGTACTTTGGTTTCAGAGTTCATTTCAAATGCTTTTCAACTTCATGGTCTTAGAGCTCTGAATGGTGCATTTTGAACACAGAAAAACAAGGGAGTTCAAATAAGTTCAAAAAAATTGAAATCCCTTTGTAACAAACGAGTTTCCGTATGAAACCCTGATACTTCAAAGGAGATTGTGTGTTTTGTACACGAAGTGCATCCAGTTTTTGTCGTAAGCCTCTCTACTTTCTTGCACATGCTATGCGGGTGAAATGATGATACCATGCCAACTTGGAACCTTTTCAGAGTTCATTTCAAATGCTTTTCAATTTCATGGTCTTATAGCTCAAATAATCAGTAAATGCATGAAAATAACAAATGAAGTCAGAAAGGGTTGTAAATTGATGATGTGGCTTTGAATGGTGCATTTTGAACACAAAAAAACAAGGGAGTTCAAATAAGTTCAAAAAAATTGAAATCCCTTTGTAACAGACGAGTTTCCGTATGAAACCCTCATACTTCGAAGGAGATTGTCTGTTTTATACACGAAGTGCATCCTGTTTTTGCCGTAAGCCTCTCTACTTTCTTGCACATGCTATTGGATGAAATGATGATACCAGGCCAACTTGGAACCTTTTCAGAGTTCATTTCAAATGCTTTTCAATTTCATGGTCTTATAGCTCAAAATAATCAGTAAATGCATGAAAAGTAACAAATGAAGTCAGAAAGGGTTGTAAATTGATGATGTGGCTTTGAATGGTGCATTTTGAACACAGAAAAACGAGGGGCTTCAAATAAGTTCAACAAAATTGAAATCCCTTGGTAACAGACGAGTTTCCGTATGAAACCCTGATACTTCGAAGGAGATTGTTTGTTTTGTACACGTAGTGCATACAGTTTTTGCCGTAAGCCTCTCTACTTTCTTGCACATGCTATGTGGGTGAAATGATGATACCATGCCAACTTGGAACCTTTTCAGAGTTCATTTCAAATGCTTTTCAATTTCATGGTCTTATAGCTCAAAATAATGAGTAAATGCATGAAAAATAACAAATGAAGTCAGAAAGGGTTGTAAATTGATGATGTGGCTTTGAATGGTGCATTTTGAACACAGAAAAACAAGGGGGTTCAAATAAGTTCAACAAAAATGAAATCCCTTTGTAACAGACGAGTTTTCGTATGAAACCGTGATACTTCGAAGGAGATTGTGTGTTTTGTACACGAGGTGCATCCAGTTTTTGATGTAAGCCTCTCTACTTTCTTGCACATGCTATGTGGGTGAAATAATGATACCATGCCAACTTGGAACCTTTCCAGAGTTCATTTTAAATGCTTTTCAATTTCATGGTCTTATAGCTCAAAATAATGATAAATGCATGAAAAATAACAAATGAAGTCAGAAAGGGTTGTAAATTGATGGCGTGGCTTTGAATGGTGCATTTTGAACACAGAAAAACAAGGGGGTTCAAATAAGTTAAAAAAATTGAAATCCCTTGGTAACAGACGAGTTTCCGTATGAAACCCTGATACTTCGAAGGAGATTGTCTGTTTTATACACGAAGTGCATCCAGTTTTTGCTGTAAGCCTCTCTACTTTCTTGCGCATGCTATGTGGGTGAAATGATGATACAATGCCAACTTGGAACCTCTTCAGAGTTCATTTCAAATGCTTTTCAATTTCATGGTCTTATAGCTCAAAATAATGAGTAAATGCATGAAAAATAACAAATGAAGTCAGAAAGGGTTGTAAATTGATGATGTGGCTTTGAATGGTGCATTTTGAACACAGAAAAACAAGGGGGTTCAAATAAGTTTAAAAAAATGAAATCCCTTTATAACAGACGAGTTTCCGTATGAAACCCTGATACTTCGAAGGAGATTGTCTGTTTTATACACGAAGTGCATCCAGTTTTTGTCGTAAGCCTCTCTACTTTCTTGCACATGCTATGTGGGTGAAATGATGATACCATGCCAACTTGGAACCTTTTCAGAGTTCATTTCAAATGCGTTTCAATTTCATGGTCTTATAGCTCAACATAATCAGTAAATGCATGAAAAATAACAAATGAAGTCAGAAACAAAATAAAATAAAATAAATAAGTAATTTGAAACAAAATAATATAAACTTTAATAAAATAGATAAGTAGGAAGAAAAAAAAACTTTAATAACATAAATAAAATTTTTGAAACTAAATTATCAAAGTATTTTCTCCTCAAAACATTATAAGCAACTTGTAGTATTATTGAAACAAAAATTATATAAAATTCATGCAACTAAAATTATCAAAGTATTTTCTGTTCAAAATCATTAAAAGCAAAAAAGAATTTTCATAAAGAACTCTTTTTGTTAGAAACTTTAATAGCAAAAAGAATTATCATAAAATAAAATTAATAAGTAATTATAAATAAAATAAAATAAAGTAAATAAGTATTTTGTTGTAAGTAGAAACAAAACAAAATAAATAAAGCAAAAAAGAAAACAAAAAAATAGGAAAAAATAAAAAATTTGCCACCAACCGGGTCACCACGGCGTGAATACGACTAGAAACACATCCATGGGCCAGGATTCAGGCCCGCAGTAGGCCCAGAAGGCCCATCAGGCAAAGCAGTAGTAAGTAGGCCCGTAAGCCTGCAGTGGAGAGGAGCTCGAGAGGGGTGCGGCAGTGGGGCTTATAAACCACTGCGCGACCGTCTCAACTAGCGAGGTGGGACTAAACTTTGGCCGTGACGCGGGCAACACACGGGCCTTTGGTCCCGGTTGGTGGCACCAACCGGGACTAAAGGGAGTGCATTGGTACCGGTTCGTGGCACCAACCGGGACCAAAGGCCGCCGCTTCCCGCCCTTTGGGCTGCTGAAAAGTGACCTTTGGTCCCGGTTGGCGGGAAGCGGCGGCCTTTGGTCCCGGTTGGTGGCACCAACCGGGACTAAAGGGGGCATTGGTACCGGTTGGTGGCACCAACCGGTACCAATGGCTTTTCTATATAAACCAACACTTGTGAAAATTTCGTCAGTTCTTCAATCCCTCCGACGACGCCGCTAGGCTGCCCGAGCACGCCGTGCCTCTGCCACGCCCCCGACCACGCCGCCGTTGCCCGGCCCGACCACGTCGTCGTCGCCCCTGCCCCCGACCACGCCGCACGCCCTCGCCGTGCCTCTACCGCGCCCCTACCCGCCCCGTCGACGCCGTCGCCGCCCTTTGCACCGTCGATCGCCATCGCCCGTGCCCCGACCACGCCGCCGATGCCCTGCCCCGACCACGCCGCAGTCGCCGCCCTCTACACCGACGCCGGCGCCGTGCCTCTGCCCCTGCCCTGACCATGCCGCACCTCTCGTTGGTCAGGCCGGCGCCGCCCACCCTGTCCTCTCCTTTGTTTTTTAGATTATATGATGTTTTTTTTCAGATTATGTGTATATGTGTGAGCATATGTATGTGTGTATATCTGATTATATGTCTTTTTTAGATTTTTTGTTCATATAAATGATGATTTGTTTTTTGCATTTTTATAAAAATGTATATATGTATGTATGTTCTCTGTGCATATAAAAGTTAGATTTTTAGTACATTTGGGTACATTTTAGGTTAGTTTTATCTATATATGTTCTCTGATTTGCACATTTTAGGTTAGTTTCATTTTTAGAAAAGTTTTATATATTTAGGAAAAGAAGGAAGAGATGGAAGAAGGAAGAAGGAAGAAGAATAAAAAGTTTTATATATGCAAAAGTTAAATTTTTAGAAAAGTATTATATATAGCTAGGAAGATAACGAAGAAGAAGAAAAAGAATGAGAGGAGAAAAAGGAAAATAAGAAGAGGAAGAAAGGAGAAGAAGAGGAGAGGAAGAAGAGGAGAAATAAATAAGAAGAGGAAAAAAGAAGAAAAAGAAGAGGAGAAGAAAAATATTCTCCTCTATTCCTTTCTTCTTCTCCTTTATTTCTTCTTTTATTTCTTCGATTGCTTCTCTTCTATTCCTTTCTTCTTCTCCTCTTTTTATTTCTTCTTTTGTCTTCTTATTTTTTATCAGGTATGTCGTTGTCGATATACCCCCTCCCGATCGAACTTCAACACGAGGGGGGGTTGTACCGATATACCCCCTCCCTGATAACATTACTTTCCCATGTATATGTATGTCGCGTCGTTGTCGATATAACCCCCTCCCGGATAACTTCGACATGAGGGGCGGTTGATATATATACTCACTCTCGACCATGATAACTTATACCACGGGAGCACCCCTCTCGGCCCTCTCACTCGACCAAAACTTTCGAGGACACCCAAACCCTAGAGAAAAAACAATGTTGGTCTCCTACCCCTCCCGCCGCGCCCCTACCCGACAAACTCTCTCGAGGCCACCCAAATTTACCAAGTTAAAAGAGCGTTGTCGTCGAGGCCACCCCAAACCCTTGAAGCGTTGTCTAGGCCACCCCAAACCCTAGAGAAGCAGCGTCGAGGCCACTAACATGATTCCTTATTGTGATTAGCTAGCTAGTTCTACGTTTGCCACTAATATATATCCATCTATACCATGTTTGAATAATAGTTGACATGTTGTAAATATTTGCAGAAACTATGGATCACTCCCGAGACGAAGCAACAGAAGCGATGTTGGGGGAGATAATCGCACAAGGAAGTGATGTGTTGCGTCGTTTCTCTACGACACCGATGGTCAGGAAGGACCGGGTGAAGAAGAGGGCTATGTTCATGATGGCTCCGGTGACCCATTAATGCTGGTACAAGAAGAGGGCTATGTTCATGATGGCTCCGGTGACCCAATGGGGGTACAAGAAGGAGACCGTGATGACGGCTCCGGTGACCGAACCGAGTCTGGCCAGGTATATATTTATTAGTTAAGCCCGTGCTAACTAGTTAATTGATGCATTCATTGTTTTCATATGTACACATATTAATTAACTCTCGTATTTCTTCTTTTTTCTCTAGCCCTCCGGATCGAGCTCAACTTCGGTAAAGAAACGAGGCCCGAAGAAAAAGTTGCGCTCGGATGAAAGGTTTGAGATCACAGCAATCGCGCGCGATGGCAAGCCGATTGAACCCATCCGGACAAGGGATGCATTTCGTGCTCAGTGCGGGGTTCTTGTTAGGGACAAGATCCCGATCAGTATCCAGCAATGGTTAAAGCCAAAGAAGGAAGACCCTGAGGTGCCGACGTCTTATGTCTCCGATATGCAGAAAGAAGATCTTTGGACAACGCTTAAGGAAAATTTCACCCTAGCGCCAGAGGAGGATCCAGAGAAGCCAGTTAAAGAGGAATTGATCAAGTCTCATGCTCTTAAGAAGATGGCAGAACTATTCAGGAGGTGGAAGAATGAGCTGAAAACGTTTGTCGACAAAGAAGAGACACCGGAATTTACTGGCCGGTTTGAGAAGAACAGAGATCAATGGCCCGCATTTGTGGCCCACAAGACATCGGAAAAGAGTAAGAAGATGTCAGCGGCAAACAAGAAAAATGCTGCGAAGAAGAAGCATCACCATGGCACGGGGTCAGGTGGTTACCTCAAAGCCCGACCTTTGTGGGACAAGGCTGAGAATGACCTGATTGCTAAAGGGGTCGAACCAAAGACATTGAGATGGCCAGACCGTTGCCAGACTTGGTTCTTCGGGGTTGGTGGAACCTTGGACCCTGTATCAGGGAAGTGCGTTTGGACGGAAGAGCAACTGCGAATACCGATCACGAAGCTTCGGCACTATATCGCCGCAGCACAGGAAGGGACGTTCGTTCCAGACAAAGAGAAGGACGAGCTCACAATGGCCCTCGGGAATCCTGACCACCCTGGACGGACAAGAGGCACGCCAGGCTCCCTTCCATGGAACGCTGGGTTTCCGGACGCAGGGGGTTACAAAACCCAGGAGAGGAGGAAGAAAGTGGAGCATAGCCAACTACAGGCGCTGCACGAAAGGGTACAAGGGCTAGAGGAACGAGAAGCAGATCGCAACAAACGACCTGCCGAAGCTTCCCCTGAAGCTACCCCGCCATTTCAGCAGAGAAGTAGCGTGGCTTCCACCGAGCAGACTCAACAGCTGGAGCCTGTCTTCACGGGCTTCCCCGTGGATGCTATCACAAAGTCTCAACATTGCCACCTTATAACGCGATGGATGACATTCAAAGTCAAGGCAGTTGTTGGCTCAGTTATACCTAATAAACCTGGCTCAACCTACCACGGCCAGCCGATTCCAGAAGGATATGCTAGGGTGATGGTGGATCAAATAACGGACGGATTTGAGGACCTTGAGCTTGACCACCCTACGGGTGAAGGTAAGATTCGGCTGGGTTCTTCTCTGAAGACTCCATGCCTGTGGCGGAAGGAGCTCATCAACCTTCCGAACTGGACGCCTCAGCCTCCTCCTTCTCCTCCAGCGAGTCAGGGCACTCCGCCTCCTCCAGCGAATGATCAGGGCACTCAGCCTCCTTCTCCGGCGCGTGGCAGCACTCGGCCTCCTTCTCCGCCTGCGCCGGCGCGCCCGAGCAGCCAGCTGCCTCCTCCTTCTCCGCCTCGTCAACAAGGGCGGAAGAGACCTGCCGCCGCTCCGGCTCCTCCGGCGCGTCATGCTTCTCCTCCGCCTCGTAAGAAAGGAAAGACAGCCGCAACCGCTCCGACTGCTCCGGCGTCTAGCATTACAGGCAGAGGCAGGCAATACAGATACGACCCTTCTCTGGAGACTCCAGAAAAGTTACCATACGAGAGGAGCCAGGAGGAAATCACGAAAACCGTGGAAGCCGAAGTGAAGAACTTCTTTGAAGGGGTGAAAGCAAAAAAAACATCCACCTCTGGAGGAGAAGATAGATCCGGTAAAATCAAAGCGTACTCTGGCTGCCCTGAAGAAACCACCAAAGTCTCCGGAGAAAGGCAACTATGAGTGCATTATTAGAAAGTCATTTATCGGAGCGGAGCGGTCGGGAAGTACTGTCAGTGATCAAAGGTTAGCAAAACTACTAGCTGGAAGAAAAGTTGCCCAGCTCGGTGAACAAGTGAACCAATCGTTCCCCCCGCTCCAGGTGTCTAGCGTCGTTGCGAATCATCCGGGCGGGATGGTGTCCGGTTATAACGATCTTGGAGATTACCTGCCCGACGATGCACATTTTGATTTCTTGGAGGTGGACGAACACAGATACATGTACGGGAAGCCTCTCGTCAAAGATGAAAAATCTCTAACAATGATGATGCGAAGATTCCATGATTGGTATATGAAAACCTGCAGAGAGTCTGAGGGGAGGAATATTTTGACGCTCAGAGTTAAAGAGGAGCATGACCTCGTTGGAATTGATCTGTTGAATGTTCCATTTGAAAAGTTCTTTGAGTTTTTTAATCTAAAGGCCCTCGATAAGTCAATTATCACTTGCTACTGCCTGTAAGTAGTACTACTTCTGTTATTAAGTCTCTATATATAGGTCAACTCTTACATTGCATGTATCTTTAATTATTCTCACTATATTATGCAGATTGAAGATCGCCGAATTGAAGAAAAGACAAATCAGTGATATTGGGTTCATTAACACAAATCTCATAGATGCATATATGGTTAAATTTCAGGCCAAAGATACCGAGGCCAAGCTTCTACAATCGTTTATATTAAATCAAAACAAAGCTATAATACTCTTCCCTTACAACTTCGAGTGAGTGTTACTGTCTTGTGCATATTCGGTTTCCCTTATTAGTCGAGGTTATAGTAATGTAATTGATGAGTTATGCATGTGTGCGCAGGTTCCACTATATTCTCCTAGAGATTACGCTTGAGCACGGACTAGTAACCGTCTTAGACTCAAGACGAAAAGATCCCAAGAAGTACGCGGACATGACTCAAATTCTAGAGAAGTAAGTTAAATCTATCATTATCGCACCATATCGGCAACTTCAAGTTGTTCATTTCCTGATATCAAGTAATTGTTTTCTTTGTCTGGCAGGGTTTGGAGTAAATTCACCTCAAAAACTCCGGGACTGCCAAAGAAGCTCCAGTTTAGACACCCAAAAGTAAGTACTATAGTAGCATATATGTTCCACGCATCTCCTAGTGATTTAAGCGCTAGTTTCATCAATACCATTTAGCATGCTTGTTAATTATCAGTTTGATTGACCTCTATTTCTTGTAAAGTGGTTGTGGCAGGAAGAAGGGACTAATTACTGTGGATGCTACATTTGCGAGTCCATCCGCCACACGACCTGTGAGCGGGGCTACTCCGAGAAACAATATGAAGTGCGTAAATAATTATATTCACAGTTTTATTTATTACCATCATTTGTGTTCAGTTTCATTTATTCATATATATGTATTGACCCCTTCTTCAAATTAGATATTTCGGATGCGCGATGAACTACTAGCACCAAATCGTATGCGAGGAATTCAAGAGGAATTGGCGTCATTCTTTCTTGACCACGTGATCGCTAAAGACGAAGAATACTATGTGGACCCTGCAAGGTTCAATTTTAATTAGGAGATTATATTGTAAAAGATACTTATATTGTATATATGTAGCCAGTAGCATCGGATAGATATACGAGAACTTGTTGTTCGACCAATCTCACAGAGAAGGAGAGGTGGTCGATATCACTTCTCTTTGTATGCATCTGTTCATGACGATCTTCTGTTTCCTTCATTTTCTTAACTAGCTAGCGTGTATAGTCCTCTATACGTATAGTACGTAGCGTCGACCAAGCACGGAGATAAGAAAGGACACTTCTCTCTATTAATTAGCATGCTAAAACAATATATGAAATACCTAAATTAACCCCCAAAACCCCTAAACCCTTCCCCCCTTTCAAAAAAAAACAAAAACCCCAGCACCTGAGATGCTGACGCGTGGATGCCTATTGGCCCCGGTTGGTGCCACCAACCGGGACCAAAGGGCCTCCTGCCTGGGCTCGCCGCACCGGCCACTTGGAGGCCCATCTGTCCCGGTTTATGCAAGAACCGGGACTAAAGGTTTAGGGCATTAGTACCGACACTTTAGTCCCGGTTCAAAAACCGGGACAAATGGCCCTCACGAACCGGGACAATAGGTCCTTTTTCTACTAGTGTTCCTTGAATTTTAGTACTGATACTACCTCAACCCGTTCAAACTGAACTCGTTTACCGTCCTATCCGCAAAATCTCAAAGAACGACATTATTTTAGGACATGTTTTGTTGCCTGCATATAGGCCAACCAGGCCCTGGCGGAAAGATGGTGGCCCGTTTCCTTACCTACGTTCAATGTTCGACCTGCATAGCATGGAACTCAAGGCACCTCTCGGACTGTCTTGTTGGGAATGCTCGAATTGACAATTTCTCCAGATGCACGTGGACGGCGGGGCTTGCACGCGAGGAGCCACACTCAAGAACTCGCGTTACTTCCCGAAGCGCTGGCAGTTATTACCCTCACCTTCCCTCACCGCTCTCTCTTCCCTATCCCCACTCTCACCGACGACAGTGATGGCGTTCAGCAGATCGGAGAACAACAAAGCAACCTTCGACCCCTTCACTAAAATCCACACCATCATCAGCAACACCTCAACAATGGCGGCAAACACTTTTTTCACCTCCTCACATATTATTTCACATTCAATCCGCGTTTAGGTTCGATCCACGTTAGGGGAATGGGATTTTGAGGTAAATACCATAGTAGTGATCATAACATCATCACGAGTCCGTAGTACTAATGGATTCGGGGTTCCCGATCCGGATTGAGTACCAGAGGAATGGGGATTGTGGGTTAAATTTACATAGTAGTCTCGTATCTTAGCCTCAGCGACCCTAGAGGCGGTTGGAGCGGCGGGTGTCGTCTCTTCTTCCTCGCCGGAGTCCAAACCGATTGGCATGGTTCGGTGTCCTGGCTCGATCAAAATTATGTCTAGAGAGGGAGTGATTAGACTACTTGACCAAATTAAATCTTAACATTTTCCCAATTTTACCGGTGGGCAAATTTTAGCGACTTTACCAAGTCTAGAACACCCTACACATGCAAGTCTATGAGTTGTGCAGCGGAAAGTAAAGATATTGCAAGTGAATGTAAAAGGAGGGATAGGAAGATCAAACGCAATCAAGACATGAACATTTTTGGCGTGGTTCTGATAGGTGGTGCTATCGTACGATCCACGTTAATGGAGACTTGAACCCGTAGAGGATACGGATGTGCGAATCCACAAATGGCTCCATCCACGAAGGGTCCACGAAGAAGCAACCTTGTCTATTTTACCATGGCTTACGTGCACGAAGGACTAGCCTCACTCGGGGTAGATCTTCACGAAGTAAGCAATCTCCTTGCCCTTACAAACTTTTTGGTTCAACTCCACACAATTTGGAGGCTCCCAAGCGACACCTATCCAATTTAGGAGACATCACTCTCCAAGAGGTAATAGATGTTGTGTTGTTGATGAACTCCTTACTCTTGTGCTTCGAAAGATAGTCTCCTCAACACTCAATCACTCCCTCACAAGATTTTTCTTGGTTGAAGAGGATGATTGAGTGAAAAACAATTTGAGGAGGCTAGAAATTAAGTATCTAATGGTTGGAGTGGAATCCCTTGATTTTAACACATGAGTAGGTGGTTCTCTCTGAGAAAATGAATGGTGGAAGTGTTGGTTCGTTCTAAGGGCTCTCTCAGTGAGTGAGAGGTGGTGGAGGGGTATATATAGCCTTCACCACAAAGCCAACCGTTACAACATTATTGCCTAACTGGGTGATACCGAAAAGAAATCTCGGTGCTACCGACTAGTGCAAAAAGTCCCAACTTTTGGCTTTTCGGTGAGACCGAATGAAACTTCTCATCGAGACCGATTCGGCTTAACCTGAGAAGTACCACCACTATGGTCGCTCCAAAAAATTAAATCTCAAAAATTCCAAAACTCAAAATCTTGACGAGAGAAACTTGATCACTGCTTTTCGGTTCCACCGAACGCAGTCTCGGTTACACTGAGAAATAAGGGTTTAGCTTAGGGTTATGTGTGGTAGTGGCTCGGTGAGACCGAAGGGAAATCATGGTGGCACCGAATTGGCAGTTTAGGGTTTTGGACAGAATACTTTGTGAGGAAATATTCTTGGCTTTTAGTGTCATATCTCTAAGCACTTGAGCAACCAAATCATCATCAGTACCTCATCCCCTCTTAATAGTACTCGCTTTCCTATGGACGCAATGTGATCAAATCAATTGAAGCAAAATGTAGAGTCTTGAAGCTTTTGCCAATATGATTCCTTTGCATACAAGGGGTTCCTCATCACAAATCCTAGCCTATCAATTCATTGAACTTTTCCTGAAATATACTTGAGATAAATGTTATAATTAATCACCAAAACCATGAGAAGCTGTGCTTTCACCCTTTCAACCAGCGCCACCGCATCTTCTTCTTCCACCTCCATTGGCACTGCTTCTTCTTCCTCCTCTGTTGTCACTACAGTACTTGTCGTGAAGTACGCTGCGGCACGATGATCACGAGGATGCATGCACTCTATGTACTTGGCCCCCTTCTCCCTTTGTCGAGCGTCGTCGAAGTCGGCCTGATTCACGACCCAATGAAGGATGTCAAGTGCCATAGCTCCCTTCGTCGGGTCAGGAATCAGCGTATTCAAATCCTTTGACGTCACCTTCTTCACCACAATGTATGACTCATTGTTCATGTCTTTCATGTTGCTGAAGTTTGAGCGGACTTCCATGATGTTCTGAAACTTAGTGCGGTCATCGAGAGATCACCCTAGGAAGAAAGCCCTTCATCCAATGCCCCAAGGGAAGGGGTGTTCAGGAACGTTGCATGGGAAACAAAAAAATTCCTACGCACACGAAGACCTATCATGGTGATGTCCATCTACGAGAGGAGATTCGGATCTACGTACCCTTATAGATCGCACAACATGAAGCGTTAAGAAACGTGGTTGATGTAGTGGAACGTCTTCACGTGACTCGATCAGCCCAACGAACCGTCCCATGATCCGTCCCACGATCTGTTCCGATCTAGTGCCGAAAGGACGGCACCTCCACGTTCAACACACGTACAGCTCGACGATGGTCTCGGCCTTCTTCATCCAGCAAGAAAGACGGAGAAGTAGATGAGTTCTCCGGCAGCATGACAGTGCTCCAGTGGTGGTGACGATCTACTCCTGCAGGGCTCCGCCCGAGCTCCGCAGAAATACGATCTAGAGGAAGAACTATGGTGTCTAGATCTGAGTTGCACGTGCCAAACTTTGTCTCAAATCAGCCCTAAATCACCACTATATATAGGAGGGAGGGGGAGGAGGCTTGCCTTGAGGGCCAAGCCCTCAAGGGTGCGCCGTCCAAGGGAGAGGATGAGTCCTACTCCAATCCTACTCCAATTAGGATTGGAAAGTGGAGTCCGTCTCTTCCTTCCCACCTCCCCCTTTTTTTCTTTTTCTTTTGTTTTCTTCCCTTGGCGCAAAGGCCCTCTTGGGCTGTCCCACCAGCCCACTAAGGGCTGGTGCGCCACCGCTAGGGCCACTGGGCTTCCCCCGGGTGGGTTGCCCCTCTCGGTGAACTTCCGGAACCCATTCGTCACTCTCGGTACATTCCCGGTAATGCCCGAAAACCTTCCGATAACCAAATGAAGCCATCATATATATCAATCTTCGTTTCCGGACCACTCCGGAAACCCTCGTGATGTCCGTGATCTCATCGGAGACTCCTAACAACATTCGGTAAACACACATGTAACTCAACTATACTAAAACATCATCGAACCTTAAGTGTGCAGACCCTGCGGGTTCGAGAACTATGTAGACATGCCTCGAGGCACTCCTCGGTCAATATCCAATAATGGGACCTGGATGCCCATATTGGATCGTACATATTATACGAAGATCTTATCGGTTGAACCTCAGTGTCAAGGATTCATATAATCCCGTATGTCATTCCCTTTGTCCTTCGGTATGTTACTTGCGTGAGATTTGATCGTCGGTATCCATATACCTATTTCAATCTCGTTACCGGCAAGTCTCTTTACTCGTTCCGTAATACAAGATCTCATGACTTACACTAAGTCACATTGCTTGCAAGGCTTGTGTGTGATGTTGTATTATCGACTGGGCCCCGAGATACCTCTCTGTCACATGGAGTGACAAATCCTAGTCTTGATCCAGACTAACTCAACGGACACCTTCGGAGATACCTGTAGAGCACCTTTATAGTCACCCAGTTACATTGTGACATTTGATACACACAAGGTATTCCTCCGGTGCCAATGAGTTATATGATCTCATGGTCATAGGAATAAATACTTGACACGCAGAAAACAATAGCAATAAAAAGACATGATCAATATGCTACGTATATAATTTGGGTCTTGTCCATCACATGATTCTCCTAATGATGTGATCCCATTATCAAGTGACAACACTTGCCTATGGCGAGGAAACCTTGACCATCTTTGATAAACGAACTAGTCAACTAGAGGCTCACTAGGGACAGTGTGTTGTCTATGTATCCACACATGAACTTGAGTTTCCAATCAATACAATTCTAGCATGGATAATAAACGATTATTATGAAAAAGGAAATATAATAATAACTAATTTATTATTGCCTCTAGGGCATATTTCCAACATTCTCCCACTTGCACTAGAGTCAATAATCTAGTTCACATCACCATGTGATTTTAACGAATCCAACACCCATATAGTTATGGGGTCTGATCACGTCTTGCTCGTGAGAGAGGTTTTAGTCAACGATTCTGAATCTTTCAGATCCGTGTGTGCTTTACATATCTTTATGTCATCTTATAGATGCTGCTACTACGTGCTATTTGGAAATACTCCAAATATCTACTCTACTATATGAATCAGTTTTACTACTCATAGTTATTCGGATTAGAGTCAAAGCTTGCATCAACGTAACCCTTTACGACGAACTCTTTAACCACCTCCATAACCGAGAAAAATTCCTTAGTATATCAGTTACTAAGGATAACTTTGACCGATGTTCAGTGATTCAATCATGGATCACTCTCTGTACCTCTTAACAGACGTGTGGCAAGGCACACATCAGGTGCGGTAGACAACATGGCATACTGTAGAGTCTATTCCTAAGGCATAGGGGATGACCCACGTCCTATCTCTTTCTTCTGCCGTGGTCGGGCTTTTGAGTCTTAATCAAATTCAAACCTTACAACATAGTCAAGAACTCCTTCTTTGCTGATCTATTTTGAACTCCTTCAAAAACTTGTCAAGGCATGCATTTCATTTGAAAGTTCTGTTTAGCATTTTGATCTATCTCCATAGATCTTGATGCTCAATGTTCAAGTAGCTCTATCCATGTCTTCTTTGAAAAACCCCTTTCAAACAACCTTTATGCTTCACAGAAATTCTACATCACTCCCGATCAACAATATGTCAACCACATATACTTATCACAAATTCTATAGTGCTCCCACTCACTTCTTTGGAAATACAAGTTTCTCATCAACTTTGTACAAACCCAAAAAGCTTTGATCATCTCATCAAAGCATACATTCCAACTCCGAGATGCTTGCACCAGTCCGTAGAAGGATCGCTGGAGGTTGCATACTTGTTAGCATCATTAGGATCGACAAAACCTTCTGGATGTATCACATACAACCTTTCCTCAAGGAAACCGTCAAGGAAACAATGTTTTGACATCCTATGTGCAATATTTCATAAATAATGCAACAACTACTAACATAATTCCAATAGACTTTTAGCATCGCTACGAGTGAGAAAGTCTCATCATACTCAACTCTTTGAACTTGTCGGAAACATCCTTGCGACAAGTCGAGCTTTTCTTAATGGTGAATAGTCACCGTCATCGTCTGTCTTGCTTTTAAAGATCCATCTTTACTTAATAGTCCTACAACCATCAAGTAGTTCTTCCAAAGTCTACACTTTGTTTTCATACATAGATCCTCTCTCGAATTTCATGGCCTCCAGCCATTTGTCAGAATCCGGGCCCACCATCACTTCTCCATAGCTCGTAGGTTCATTGTTGTTCAACAACATGACCTCCAAGATAGGGTTACCGTACCACTCCTTAGTAGTACGCTAACTTGTCGACCTACGTGGTTTGTAGTAACTTGATCTGAAGCTCAATGATCACCATCATCAGTTTCCACTTCAATTGGTGTAGGCGCCATAGGAACATCTTCCTGCGCCCTGCTACACACTGGTTGAAGTGACTGTTCACTAACCTCATTAAGTTCCACCACCCTCCCACTCAATTATTTCGAGAGAAACCTTTCCTCGAGAAAGGAACAGTTTCTAGAAACAAATACTTTCCTTCCGGATCCGAGATAGGAGATGTACCCAACTGTTTTGAATATCCTATGAAGATGCATTTATCCGCTTTGGGTTCGATCTTATCAGACTGAAACTTTTTTGCATAAGCGTCGCAACTCCAAACTTTCAAGAAACGACAGCTTAGGTTTCTCCAAACCATAGTCTATACTATGTCATCTCAACGGAAATACGCGGTGCCCTATTTAAAGTGAATGTGGTTGTCTCTAATGCCTATCCCATAAACGATAGTGGTAATTCGATAAGAGACATCATAGTATGCACCATATCTAATAGGGCGTGGCTATGACGTTTGGACACACCATCACGCTATGGTGTTCTAGGTGGCATGAATTGCGAAAACAATTTCCACATTGTCTTAACTGTGTACCAAATACTCGTAACTCGGATATTCATCTCTATGATCATATCGTAGACAGTTTATCCTCTTGTCACAACGATCTTCACTCTGAAATAGTGTTTGAACTTTTCAATATTTCAGACTTATGATTTATCAAGTAAATACTCCTATATGTACTCAAATCGTCAGTGCAGTAAGAACACAATGATATCCACTACGTGCCTCAGCACTCATTGGACTGCAAACATCAAAATTCATTACTTCCAACAAGTTACTTTCTTGTTCCCTGTGGTATGATTTTGCATATCTCAAGTGATTCAAAATCAAGTGAATCCAAACGATCCATCTGCATGGAGTTTCTTCATGCGTTTTATACCGACATGACTCAAGCGGCAGTGCCACAAGTAAGTGGTACTATCATTACTACTTTGTATCTTTTTGGCACCAATATTATGAACATGTGTAACACTACGATTGAGATTCAATAAACCATTAAAGGTAATTATTCAAGCAAATAGAATAACCATTATTATCTTTGAAGGAATAATTGTATTGCAATAAACACGATCCAATCATGTTCATGCTCAACGCAAATACCAAATAACAATTATTTAGGTCCAACACCAATCCCGATGGTACAGAGAGCGTGCGATGTTTGAGCACATCAACCTTGGAGACACTTCCAACACCTATCGACACCTTGTCTTTAGCTAGTCTCCGTTTATTCCGTAACTTTGATTTTGAGTTACTAATCACTTAGCGACCGAACCGGTATGTAATACCCTCGTGCTACTAGGAGTACTAGTAAAGTACACATCAATATCATGTATATCAAATATACTTTTGTCGGCTATGCCAGCCTTCTTATCTACCAAGTATCTAGGGTAGCTCTGCCTCAGTGTCCGTTCCCCTCATAACAGAAGCACTTAGTCTCGGGTTTGGGTTCAATCTTGGGTTTCTTCATTAGAGCAGCAACTGGTTTGCTGTTTCATGAAGTATCCCTTCTAGCCCTTGCCCTTTCTTGAAACTAGTGGTTTTACTAACCATCAACAATTGATGCTCCTTCTTGATTTCTACTTTCGCAGTGTGAAACATTGCAAATCGCTCAAGGATCATCATATCTATCCTTGATATGTTATAGTTCATCACAAAGCTTTAGCAGCTTAGTGGCAGTGACTTTTGGAGAACCATCACTCTATTTTATCTGGAAGTTTAACTCCCACTTGATTCAAGCGATTGTTGTACTCAGACAATCTGAGAAAATGCTCAACAATTGAGCTTTTCTCTTTTACTTTGTAGAAAAAGTATCTTGTCGGAGGTCTCATACCTCTCAACAAGGGCACGAGCATGAAATCTCAATTTCATCTCTTTGAACAACTCTTATGTTCCGCAACGTTCAAAAACGTCTTCGGCGCCTTGCTTCTAAGCCATTAAGTATTACACACTGAACTATCATGTAATGATCAAAACATGTATGTCAGATGTTCGCAACATCCATAGATGACGCTCGAGGTGCAGCACACCGAGTGGTGCATTAAGGACATAAGCCTTCTGCGCAGCAATGAGGACAATCCTCAGTTTTACGAACCGAGTCCGCAAAGTTGCTACTATCAACTTTCAACTAAATTTTCTCTAGGAACATATAAAAACAGTAGAGCTATAGCGCAAGCTACATCGTAATTTGCAAAGACCATTAGACTATGTTCATGATAATTAACTCAATTAATCATATTACTTAAGAACTCCCACTCAAAATTACATCTCTCTAGTCATTTGAGTGGTATATGATCCAAATCCACTAACTCAAGTCCAATCATCATGTGAGTTGAGAATAGTTTCAGTGGTAAGCATCTCTATGCTAATCATATCAACTATACGATTTATGCTCGACCTTTCGATCTCATGTGTTCCGAGGCCATGTCTGCACATGCTAGGCTCGTCAAGCTTAACCCGAGTGTTCGGCGTGTGCAACTGTTTTTCACCCGTTGTATGTGAACGTTGAGTCTATCACACCCGATCATCACGTTGTGTCTCGAAACGACGAACAGTCGCAACAGTGCATAGTCGGGGAGAACACAATTTCATCTTGAAATCTTAGTGAGAGATCACCTCATAATGTTGCCGTCGTTCTAAGAAAAATAAGGTGCATAAAAGGATTAACATCACATGCAATTCATAAGTGGCATGATATGGCCATCATCATGTGCTTCTTGATCTCCATCACCAAAGCACCATCACGATCTTCTTGTCACCCGCGCCACACCATGATCTCCATCATCATGATCTCCATCAACGTGTCGCCATCGGGGTTGTCATGCTACTTATGCTATTACTACTAAAGCTACATCCTAGCAATATAGTAAACTCATCTGCAAACACAAACGTAAGTTTAAAGACAACCCTATGGCTCCTCCCAGTTGCCGTAGCAATGACGTGCAAGTCGATATTAACTATTACAACATGATCATTGATACGTCCATTTTGCATCATGCTTTCATGTTGATATTTATTGCTTTTTGGGCTGTTATATTACTTGTGGTACCATATTTATGCCTTTTCTCTCTTATTTTGCAAGGTTTATTTGAAGAGGGAGAATTCAGGCAGCTGGAATTCTGGACTGGAAAAGGAGAAAATCCTAGTCCACTATTCTACACATCTCCAAATGCCCTGAAAAGTTATGTGGATTTTTTTGGGATTATATAAAAAATACTGGGCGAAAGAACTATCGGAGGGGGGCTGCCAGGGCGCCACAAGCCCTGACACCGCCACCCCCTTGTTGGCGGAGTGGGGGCTTGTGGGCTCCCTGACGGCCCACTAGTCCCCCTCTTGTGCTATATGAAGCATCTTGGTCCAGAAAAAATCAGACGGTAGCTTTTTCGTGGTTTCGCCGCCGCCACGAGGCGGAACTTGAGCATATCCAATCTAGAGCTCCGGCAGGACGATCCTACCGGGGAAACTTCCCTCCCGGAGGGGGAAATCGTCGCCATCGTCATCACCAACACTCCTCTCATCGGAGGGGAGGCATCTTCATCAGCACCATCTCCTCTCCAATCCCTAGTTCATCTCTTGTAACCAATATTCGTCTCGCAACTCCGATTGGTACTTGTAAGGTTGCTAGTAGTGTTGATTACTCTTTGTAGTTGATGCTAGTTGGATTACTTGGTGGAAGAGTTTATGTTCAGATCCTTGATGCTATTCATTACACCTCTGATCATGATTATGATTATGCTTTGTGAGTAGTTACTTTTGTTCCTGAGGACATGGGATAAGTCATGCTGATAATAATCATGTGAATTTGATATTCGTTCGGTATTTTGATATGCTGTATGTTGTTTTTCCTCTAGTGGTGTTATGTGAACGACGACTACATAAGACTTCACCATATTTGGGCCTAGAGGAAGGAATTGGGGAGTAGTAAGTAGATGATGGGTTGCTGGAGTGACAGAAGCTTAAACCCCAGTCTATGCGGTGCTTCGTGAGTGGCTGTTTTGGATCCACTAGTTTAATGCTATGGTTAGACTTTGTCTTAATCCTTCTTTTGTAGTTGCAGATGTTTGCGAGTGAGGTTAATCATAAGTGGGATGCTTGTCCAAGTAAGTTCAGTACCCAAGCGCCGGTCCACCCATATATCAAACTATCAAAGTAACGAACGCGAATCATATGAACATGATGAAACTAGCATGACAGAAATTCCCGTGTGTCCTCGGGAGCGTTTTTCCTCCTATAAGACTTTGTTCAGGCTTGTCCCTTGCTACAAAAGGGATTGGTCCACTTGCTGCGCCGTTTCTACTAGTTGTTACTTGTTACTTTTTGCTTGCTACGTTTCACCTTGCTACACAATCATTTGTTACCGCTACTTTCAGTGCTTGCAGTTATTAGCTTGCTGAAATCCGTTTATGAGAGCCTTCTGCTCCTCGTTGGGTTCGACACTCTTACTTCTTGAAAGGACTACGATTGATCCCCTATACTTGTGGGTCATCAAGACTCTTTTCTGGCTCCATTGCCGGGGAGTGAAGTGCCTTTGGTAAGTGGAAATTGGTAAGGGAACATTTTTATACTGTGTTGAAATTTATTGTCACTTGTCACTATGGAAACTGTTCCTTTGAGGAGTTTGTTCGGGGTATCTTCACCACGAACGGAAGCACGAGGAGTTGTTCCTCAACCTGAGGTACCTACTGAAAATATCTTTTATGAAATTCCTTCGGGTGTGCTTGAGAAACTGCTGGCTAATCCTTTCACAGGAGATGGATCTTCACATCCAGACTTGCATCTGATCTATGTAGATGAAGTTTGTGGTTTATTTAAGCTCGCAGGTTTTCCCGAGGATGAGGTAAATAAGAAAGTCTTTCCTTTATCTTTGAAGGATAAGGCATTGACATGGAATAGGCTATTTGATGATACTGGATCATGGGCTACAATCGGTTGAAATTGGAATTTCATCAAAAGTTCTATCCTATGCATTTAGTACATCGTGATCGGAACTTTATTTATAACTTTTGGCCTCGTGACAGGGAAAGCATAGCTCAAGCTTGGGGGAGGCTTAAATCAATGCTATATTCATGCCCCAATCATGAGCTCTCGAGAGAAATCATCACTCAAAATTTTTATGCTCGGCTTTCTCATGAAGATCGTACCATGCTTGACACTTCTTGTACCAGTTCTTTTATGAAGAAGGATATTGATCACAAGTGGAATTATTGGAAAGAATCAAACGCAACTCTGAAGATTGGAAGCTGGAGGAAGGTAAGGAGTCATGTATGAATTTCCAGTGTGATTGCGTTAAATCTTTTGTTGAGACAAACACTTCTAGAGATTTTAGCGCTAAGTATGGACTTGACTCTGAGATAGTAGCTTCTCTATGTGAATCTTTTGCTGCTCATGTTGATCTTCCCAAAGAGAAGTGGTTTAAATATCATCCTCCTGTAGAAAGCAACATAGCCAAAACCAATCTAGTTGAGGAGAAAGTCATTGCTTTTAGTGATCCTGTTGTTCCTTGTGCTTACACTGAGAAACCACCATACCCTGCTAGGAGAAAGGATTATTCTAAAGCTCCAACTATGATACGTAGGGGTTACATTAGACCACTTGCACCCCCTAAGGAGATTAGTGTTGAACCTAGTGTTGCTATTATCAAAGATCTCTTAGCCGAAGACGTAGACGGGCATGTTATCATATTCTGTGAGGACTCCGCTAGAATTAATAAACCTCACGCAAAAGACAAAGACGGACCTGTAGTTGGCCTGTCCGTTGTTTCTGTCAAGATAGGAGATCACTGTTACCATGGTTTATGTGATATGGGAGCTAGTGTTAGTGCAATACCCCGTTCCTTATATGATGAAATCAAAGATGAGATTGCACCTGCTGAGTTAGAACCCATTGATGTCACTATTACGCTAGATAATAGAGACACTATCTGCGCTCTAGAAATTGTGAGAGACGTAGAAGTCCTGTGTGGTAAGACGAAGTATCCTACTGATTTCCTCGTCCTTGGTACTGCACAAGATAGCTTCTGTCCCATAATATTCGGTAGACCCATTCTCAACACTGTCAATGCTCACATTGACTGCATTAAGCAGACTGTCATAGTAAGTTTTGAGGGTGTGTCTCATGAATTTAACTTCTCCAAGTTAGGAAGGCAACCCCATGAAAGAGAGTCATCTGGTAGAGATGAAATTATTGCTCTTGCCTCTATTGCCGTACCTCCTACGGATCCTTTAGAGCAATATCTACTTGAGCATGAAAATGATATGCATATGGAGGAAAGAGATGAGATAGATAAAGTTGTCTTAGAACAATATCCTATTCTCGAGAATAATTTGCCTGTTGAACTGCTTGGGGATCCTCCCCCACCAAAGGGTGATCCTGTGTTCGAGCTTAAACAGTTGCCTGATACTCTTAAGTATGCCTATCTTGATGAGAAGGAGATATATCCTGTCATTATTAGTGCCCTCCTCTCAAAGCACGAAGAGAAGAAGTTACTAAGAAATCTGAGGAAGCACCGCGCTGCTATTGGATATACTCTTGATGATCTTAAGGGTATTAGTCCTACTCTATGTCAGCACAAGATTAAAACTGATCCTGACTTTAAACCACTTGCTGATCATCAAAGGAGATTAAATCCTAAGATGAAAGAGGTCGTTAGAAAAGAAATATTAAAGCTTCTGGAAGCAGGAATCATTTATCCTGTTTCTCATAGTGATTGGGTAAGTCCAGTACATTGCGTACCTAAGAAAGGAGGTATCACCGTCGTTCCTAATGATAAGGATGAACTAATCCCACAAAAGATTATTACCGGCTATAGGATGGTGATAGACTTCCGGAAACTGAACAAGGCAACCAGGAAAGATCATTATCCTTTGCCGTTTATCGACCAAATGCTAGAAAGGTTATCAAAACACACACACTTCTGCTTTCTAGACGGTTATTCAGGTTTCTCGCAAATACCTGTTGCACAATCTGATCAAGACAAAACCACTTTCACCTGCCCTTTCGGTACCTTTGCCTCTAGACGTATGCCTTTTGGCTTATGTAACGCACCTGCCACCTTTCAAAGATGTATGATGGCTATATTCTCTGACTTTTGTGAAAAGATTTTCGAGGTTTTCATGGATGACTTCTCCGTTTACGGGTCTTCCTTTGATGATTGCCTCAGCAACCTTGATCGAGTCTTACAGAGATGCGAAGAAACCAACCTCGTCTTGAATTGGGAGAAGTGCCACTTTATGGTTGATGAAGGTATCGTCTTAGGACACAAGATCTGTGAAAGAGGCATTGAAGTTGATAAGGCTAAGGTTGATGCAATTGAGAAAATGCCTTTCCCCACAGATATCAGAGGTATACGAAGTTTCCTAGGTCATGTTGGTTTCTATCGAAGGTTCATTAAAGACTTCTCTAAGATTTCTAGGCCTCTTATCAACCTCTTGCAGAAGGATTTTCCTTTTGTTTCTGATGAGGATTGTGAGGAAGCCTTAGAAATACATAAGAAGGCTTTGATAACCGAACCTATTGTTCAACCACCTGAATGGAACTTGCCCTTTGAAATCATGTGCGACGCTAGTGATTATGCTGTTGGTGTTCTTCTAGGACAAAGAGTTGACAAGAAGTTGAATGTCATTCACTACGCTAGTAAAACTCTAGACAGTGCCCAAGGAAACTATGCCACTACGGAGAAGGAATTTTTAGCAGTCGTGTTTCCATGTGAAAAGTTCAGATCTTATATAGTTGACTCCAAAGTCACTATTCACTCTGATCATGCTGCTATTAAGTACCTTATGGAGAAGAAGGACGCTAAGCCTAGGCTGATCAGATGGGTTCTCCTGCTACAGGAATTTGATTTGCACGTCGTTGACCGAAAGGGTGCTGATAACCCTGTAGCAGATAACTTGTCTAGGTTAGAGAATGTCCTTGATGACCCACTACCTATTGATGACAGCTTTCCTGATGAGCAATTGAATGTCATCCGCACTTCACATAGTGCACCGTGGTATGCCGATTATGCAAACTATATTGTAGCCAAATACATACCACCCAGTTTCACCTATCAGCAAAAGAAGAAATTCTTCTTTGATTTGAGACACTACTTTTGGGATGATCCTCACCTTTATAAGGAAGGAGTAGATGGTGTTATTAGACGTTGTGTGCCTGAACATGAATAGGGACAGATCTTGCAGAAGTGTCATTCCGAAGCCTACGGAGGACACCATGCTGGAGATAGAACTGCCCATAAGGTATTGCAATTAGGTTTCTATTGGCCCACTCTCTTCAAGGATGCCCGTAAGTTTGTCTTGTCTTGTGACGAATGCCAAAGAATTGGGAATATGAGTAAGCGTCAGGAAATGCCTATGAACTATTCACTTGTCATCGAACCATTTGATGTCTGGGGCTTTGATTATATGGGACCCTTCCCGAGTTCCAATGGGTACACTCACATCTTAGTTGCTGTGGATTACATTACTAAGTGGGTAGAGGCTATCCCCACTAAAAATGCTGATCACCACACCTCTATTAAGATGCTTAAAGAAGTCATATTCCCAAGATTTGGAGTCCCTAGATACTTGATGACTGATGGCGGTTCACACTTCATTCATGGTGTTTTGTGCAAGATGCTAGCTAAGTATGATGTCAACCATAGAGTTGCATCTCCTTATCATCCTCAGTCTAGTGGTCAAGTGGAGTTAAGTAATAGGGAGATCAAATTGATCCTACAACACCGTCAATAGATCTCGGAAGAATTGGTCTAGCAAATTTGACAATGCACTATGTGCTTATAGGACTGCTTATAAGAATCCCATGGGCATGTCACCGTATAAAATGGTTTACGGTAAAGCCTGTCATTTACCTCTTGAGCTGGAACACAAATCTTATTGGGCAATCAAAGAGCTCAACTTTGATTTCAAACTTGTCGGTGAGAAGCGGTTGTTTGTTATCAGCTCGTTAGATGAATGGAGAGCCCAGGCATATGAGAATGCCAGGTTGTTCAAGGAAAAGGTTAAGAGATGGCACGACAAACGAATACAGAAGCAAGAGTTCAACGTAGGTGATTATGTCCTGCTATACAATTCTCGTTTGAGATTCTTTGCAGGCAAGCTTCTCTCTAAATGGGAAGGTCCCTATGTTATCGAGGAAGTATATCGTTCAGGTGCCATCAAAATAAATAACACGGAAGGAAATTTTCCTAGAGTGGTAAATGGGCAAAGAATCAAGCATTACATCTCTGGTACTCCCATAAATGTTGAGACCAATATCATCAATGCAATAACTCCAGAGGAGTACATAAGGGATGTTTATCAGCCTGTTTCAGACCTTGAAAACGAAGATGTATGTGTTTCGGTAAGAAATTGGACTCCGATGCTTTTCCAATAGGAAATTTCTTCCGTTTTGAATTTTTGGAAAATTAGAAAAATAAAAAGCAGTCCGGAGAGCGAACGAGGCGGCCACAAGCCCTGCCACCGCCCCTACCCCCTGGTGGCGGAGGGCAAGCTTGTGGGCACCTCGTGTGCCTCCCGGACTCTGTTTTCTTGCGGAGGACTCCTTCTGGCCGAAAAAAATCAATATATACTCGCCCGAAGGTTTTGATCTCCGTATCGCGTAGTTTTCCTCTGTTTTCGTTTCGAGCCTGTTTCTGTCACAGATCTCAAAGGTATAAATCAAAGATTGATAGCTCTCTTGGAATCAAAGGCGACAACACCACCACCATCACCACCGAAGGAAGACAACTAAGCATTGGTATGGGCAATCCCCTTGGTTTCTGCCAAGCTTGGGGGAGTTGCCCCGGTATCGTATCACCTTTATATCTTTTGCTTTTACCTTTGTTTTAGTTCTTTCCTTTTCAGTTTTTATTTTCTTCCCTTAGAGGAATAAGTCTTTAGTGTTTAGATTGAGTCTTTTGCTTTTGCCTCTCTCCCGATGTATTCGAGTTTACGAGCTATATAATAAAGAGTGTCTTAGTCAAGGGCTTTGCTTTGTGCCATGATCAAAAGTATGAAAAGAACGATAGCATGAAAGATCATGAGACGATCTTATGGAAAGTGATAACTTCACTTATGACACGTATGATGATTGAAACTTGTTGAGAATAAATCAACATAGACCTGAGTCATTGTTGCAATTAATAAGAAGTAATAAGGAAAGAGAGGTTCACATATAAATATATCATCTTAGACACTTTTTACAATTGTGAGCACTCACCAAACTATTACATGCCTAGGAGTAGATGTTGGACAAGGAAGACAACATAATGAATTGTGTTTGCTTGGTCCCAAACAATGTTATTAGCCAAAACTCCCGCACCAAGTGGAGATACTACTTGTTAGAGATCCCTTAGCATGTGACTACTGCTTCCACCTCATATTAGCCAAAACTCCCGCACCAAGTAGATATACTACTTGTGCATCCATAAACCTCCAACCAGTTTTGCCATGAGAGTCCACCATACCTACCTATGGATTGAATAAGATCCTTCAAGTAAGTTGTCATCGGTGCAAGCAATAAAAATTGGTCTCTAATATGTATGATCTATTAGTGTGTGGAAAATAAACTTTGTACGAACCTGTGATGAGGAAGACATAAAAGCGATAGACTGCATAATAAAGTTCTTTATCACAGGAGGCAATATAAAGTGACTTTCCTCCACACTAAGAGGACACACATTCAAACCTCAAAAGCGCATGACAACCTCTGCTTCCCTCTGTGAAGGGCCCATCTTGTACCTTTACTTTTTGCCCTTCTAAGAGTCATGGTGATCATCACCAATTCCCTATTTTTGCCTTTGTCTTGGCTACCGTCACATGTTTGGGAAAGATCTATATTCATATATCAACTTGGAGTTGAGTACTTATGCTTTATTGTTGTCGACTTTACCCTTGAGGTAAATGGTTGGGAGGCAAAACTATAAGCCCCTATCTTCCTCTGTGTCCAGCTGAAACTCTGACACCATGAGTACCACGTGAATTGCAACAATTGTGGAAAACAACAGAGATGATTGAGTATGTGGGTTTGCCTTACAAGCTCTTATTTGACTCTTTCTGATGTTGTGATAAATTGCAATTGCTTCAATGACTATGGACTATTGTTGGTTACTTCTCGGTAGGATTTTTGCTTCATGCTTTGCTTTGTGAAGGAATTGATACTTTCCCATAAGAATCTTTATGATGTATTGTTGTCCTATGTGTGATCATGATGCCCTCATGTCCGTATTATGTTTTATCGACACCTTCGTCCCTCAACATGTGGACATATTTATGGAACTTGGTTTTCGCTTGAGGACAAGCGAGGTCTAAGCTTGGGGGAGTTGATACGTCCATTTTGCATCATGATTTCATGTTGATATTTATTGCTTTTTGGGCTGTTATATTACTTGTGGTACCATATTTATGCCTTTTCTCTCTTATTTTGCAAGGTTTATTTGAAGAGGGAGAATTCCTGGAATTCTGGACTGGAAAAGGAGCAAATCCTAGTCCACTATTCTGCACATCTCCAAATGCCGTGAAAAGTTACGGGGATTTTTTTGGGATTATATAAAAAATACTGGGCGAAAGAACTACCGGAGGGGGGCTGCCAGGGCGCCACAAGCCCTGACACCGCCACCGCCCTGGTGGCGGAGTGGGGACTTGTGGGCTCCCTGACGGCCCACTATCCCCCCTCTTTTGCTATATGAAGTATCTTGGTCCAGAAAAAATCAGACGGGAGCTTTTTCGTGGTTTCGCCGCCGCCACGAGGCGGAACTTGAGCAGATCCAATCTAGAGCTCCCGCAGGACGATCCTGCCGGGAAAACTTCCTTCCCGGAGGGGGAAATCGTCGCCATCGTCATCACCAACACTCCTCTCGTCGGAGGGGAGGCATCTTCATCAACATCTTCATCAGCACCATCTCCTCTCCAATCCCTAGTTCATCTCTTGTAAGGTTGCTACTAGTGTTGATTACTCTTTGTAGTTGATGCTAGTTGGATTACTTGGTGGAAGAGTTTATGTTCAGATCATTGATGCTATTCATTACACCTCTGATCATGATTATGATTATGCTTTGTGAGTAGTTACTTTTGTTCCTAAGGACATGGGATAAGTCATGCTGATAATAGTCATTTGAATTTGATATTCGTTCGGTATTTTGGTATGTTGTATGTTGTTTTTCCTCTAGTGGTGTTATGTGAACGTCGATTACATAACACTTCACCATATTTGGGCCTAGAGGAAGGCATTGGGGAGTATTAAGTAGATGATGGGGTGCTGGAGTGACACAAGCTTAAACCCCAGTCTATGCGTTGCTTCGTGAGGGGCTGATTTGGATCCACTAGTTTAATCCTATGGTTAGACTTTGTCTTAATTCTTCTTTTGTAGTTGCGGATGCTTGCGAGAGAGGTTAATCATAAGTAGGATGCTTGTCCAAGTAAGGGCAGTACCTAAGCGCCGGTCCACCCACATATCAAACTATCAAAGTAACGAACGCGAATCATATGAACATGATGAAACTAGCATGACAGAAATTCCTCTGTGTCCTTGGGAGCGTTTTTCCTCCTATAAGACTTTGTTCAGGCTTGTCCCTTGCTACAAAAGGGATTGGGCCACTTTCTGCACCGTTTCTACTACTTGTTACTTGTTACTTTTTGCTTTCTATGTTTCACCTCGCTACCCAATCACTTGTTACCGCTACTTTCAGTGCTTGCAGTTATTACCTTGCTCAAATCCGTTTATCAGAGCCTTCTGCTCCTCGTTGGGTTCGACACTCTTACTTATCGAAAGGACTACGATTGATCCCCTATACTTCTGGGTCATCAGTCATCTCATACATCCAATATATCACATCACGTCATTGGCCATACCATATCACAAGCATACCCTGCAAAAACAAGTTAGACGTCCTCTAATTTGTTGTTGCATGTTTTACGTGGCTGCTATGGGTATCTAGTATGATCGCATCTTACTTACGCATAAACCACAACGGAGATGTGCAAATTGCTATTTAACCTCTCCAAGGACCGCCTCGGTCAAAACCAATTCAACTAAAGTTGAAGAAACCGACACCCGCCAGTCATCTTTATGCAACGAGGTTGCATGTCAATCGATGAAACCAGTCTTTCGTAAGCGTACGAATAATGTAGGTCCGGGCCGCTTCAACCCAACAATACCACCGAATCGAGAAAAGACTAAGGAGGGCAGCAAATCGAAAATCATTGTCCACAAAACCCTTTGTGTTCTACTCGAGATATCATATACGCATGAACCTAGCTCTGATACCACTAATGGGAAACATTGCATGGGAAACAAAAAATTTCCTACGCACACGAAGACCTATCATGGTGATGTCCATCTATGGGAGGAGATTTGGATCTACGTACCCTTGTAGATCGCACAACACAAAGCGTTAAGAAACGCGGTTGATGTAGTGGAACGTCTTCACGTCCCTCGATCGACCACACGAACCGTCCCACGACCCGTCCCGCGATCCACTCCAATCTAGTGCCGAACGGACGGCACCTCCGCGTTCAGCACACGTACAGCTCGACGATGATCTCGGCCTTCTTGATCCAGCAAGCAAGAAGGAGAAGTAGATGAGTTTTCCGGCAGCATGACGGTGCTCCGGTGGTGGTGACGTTCTACTCCTGCAGGGCTCCGCCCGAGCTCCGCGGAAATACGATCTAGAGGAAGAACTATGGTGTCTAGATCTGAGTTGCATGTGGCAAAAGTTATCTCAAATCAGCTCTAAATCACCACTATATATAGGAGGGAGGGGGAGGAGGCTTGCCTTGAGGGCCAAGCCCTCAAGGGTGCTCCGGCCAAGGGAGATGAGGAGTCCTACTCCAATCCTACTCCAATTAGGATTGGAAAGTGGAGTCCTTCTCTTCATTCCCACCTCCCCTTTTTTTTTCTTTGGTTTTCTTTCTTCGGCGCAAAGGCCCTCTTGGGCTGTCCCACCAGCCCACTAAGGGCTGGTGCGCCACCCCTAGGTCCATTGGGCTTCCCCCGGGTGGGTTGCCCCCCTCCCGGTGAACTTCCGGAACCCATTCGTCACTCCCGGTACATTCCCGGTAATGCCCGAAAACCTTCCGGTAACCAAATGAAGCCACCCTATATATAAATCTTCGTTTCTGGACCATTCCGGAAACCCTCATGACGTCTGTGATCTCATCCGGAACTCTGAACAACATTCAATAACCACACATATAACTCAACTATACTAAAACATCATCGAACCTTAAGTGTGCAGACCCTGCGGGTTCGAGAACTATGTAGACATGCCCCGAGGAACTCCTCGGTCAATATCCAATAGCGGGACCTGGATGCCCATATTGGATCCTACATATTCTCCGAAGATCTTATCGGTTGGACCTCAGTGTCAAGGATTCATATAATCCCATATGTCATTCCCTTTGTCCTTTGATATGTTACTTGCCCTAGATTTGATCGTTCGTATATCCGCGTACCTATTTCAATCTCGTTGCCGGCAAGTCTCTTTACTCATTCCGTAATACAAGATCCCGTGACTTACACTTAGTCACATTGCTTGCAAGGCTTGTGTGTGCTGTTGTATTACCAAGTGGGCCTCGAGATACCTCTCCGTCACACGGAGTGACAAATCCCAGTCTTGATCCATACTAACTCAACAGACACCTTTGGAGATACCAGTAGAGCACCTTTATAGTCACCTAGTTACGTTGTGACGTTTGATACACACAAGGTATTCCTCCGGTGCCAGTGAGTTATATGATCTCATGGTCATAGGAATAAATACTTGACACGCAGAAAACAATAGCAATAAAATGACACGATCAATATGCTACGTATATAATTTGGGTCTTGTCCATCACATGATTCTCCTAATGATGTGATCCCGTTATCAAGTGACAACACTTGCCTATGGCCAGGAAACCTTGACTATCTTTGATCAACGAACTAGTCAACTAGAGGCTCACTAGGGATGGTGTGTTGTCTATGTATCCACACATGTATTTGAGTTTCCAATCAATACAATTCTAGCATGGATAATAAACGATTATTATGAACAAGAAAATATAATAATAACTAATTTATTATTGTCTCTAGGGCATATTTCCAACAAGGGGTTGGGGATGGGTTGGAGTTGATGTTGCTGTTGGGGTTGTGGTTTGAGTTGTTGTTGGAATTCATGGCGATGGGTAGAAGAAAGAGTGGGAGAGAAGAGGTTAACTAAGTGAGGTGATGGGTAAGTGGTGACCTTGGGGCTGGGTAAATAAAGGGGCTCTATACGATAAATTTTAATGGCGATCAACCTTTCAACTTTATGCACTTCATAATGTAGATCGACACGGAGAACAAGGGCAAGGGCGAGGTGCCGCCAATGGAGAATGACAAGCGCAAGGACGTGGTGTAATAGACGCCCGTCTAGGTGCCGCCCACAGACGAGGATGAGGCGTCGGAGGAGCCCCCAGCGACAAGCGCCAGAACTACGATCACTAGCATGAGGAGGGTGGGCCAACTCACTTGTGCAAGGTGATAATGGCCACGAAGCTGGAGGCCATACCAATGCCTCTGCACTTCACGAAGCACTTCCCGTTCATGTTGACAGAGTGCAAGCTCAATATGAACACTGGTTGCTCATGGAGGGTCACTGTTCGGCTGATGAACGACATGGTCACTCTCGATCAAGGATGGGCCACCTTTGTCGTCTTCCATGAGATCAAGATCGGCTACATGGTGACCTTTAGGTTGGTGACTCCCGACACGCTGAAGGTCATCCTCTTCAATGACGAGGGCATTGAAGTGGTGATCAAGTGCGGGAGGCACGACGACACCTTCATCGTGACCGTCTAGGATAACCCTTTCTATGCTCTAGCTAGTTTAGTCTGACTAGCAAAAGAGCCCGTGCGTTGCAACGGAAGAGAAAATAAGACACACTCTGAACGTAATATATTTTCACATGACATCACATTTGTGTTGCCGACGATGACCTTAGTGCTCATACAACGAAAATGCATTTGAATGTACAATCACTCGGAATAAGATAAGAAATATGTTGTTTCTCCCCGTGAGGTTTTTCAAAGGTGTGCATGTGTGGTTAACGATGGTTTTCTTTCCTTTCAATTTGGTTTTAATTTAATGGATGTTTATTGCAATTCGTATCGTTGCTGGAAAGAGAGAAAAAAAAGGATTGTGCACTACAAATTAAGTTTGCATCAAAAATAATATTTAAGCAGTATTCAACAGCTAAAAATAACATCCTATTTAAATTCTACATATTTTTTTAATCAAATTTCATATATAACATGTTAAAATCGGAGTTACGGTTTAAAAGATATGAATACTTTTGTTTTAGATAAAATGTGCATTGATTAACTGAAAAGTCGGGGTTTTTTTTTGTTAAAACAAAAGAAACGTTTTGACTGACTTAAAATGGAGGGCGGGTTAATTACCTAAAACATCAGGGGGGTTTCTGAGAAAAGAAAAAAACGATTCGTTTTCTCACTTAAATCCGGACTGCGGGTTGATTACCTGAAATATCAGGGGGCTTTCTGAAACATTAAAAAAAAGATTCATTTTTCTGGCGTAAAACAGGACTGCGGGTTGATTTCAGCAAACATCAGGGGCCTTTCTGCAAAATAGCCACTACGGACCACAGAAGCCTTAGACGCTTTATTATTAGGGAGAGATATTGTAATGTTTTGCTTTAGAACTAATATATTCAAGTGTGCCACTGTACTTAAAATTGTTTTCTCTGATTTAGAATTATCTTTTGTTCTGTGTGAATGGGTTATTCTTCATGTCGTTGTGTGATGGTAACTTTACCACATCGTCGAAGAAGTTACCAGACATCATGCAATGCATGCAACCAAACATCAATGTCTTGTGTTTGCGTTTAGACAAACGAACAATCGAACAACATACCTTCCATTACATCCATGCAACCTAAAGGGTATGTAGGCAACGAAACTAGGTGAAGGTGTTACTTCTCTCCAAACAGGCCCTTAACGGTTTCAGAAAGAATGGACGGACTCGCATTGTGGAGCCTACCAACTTGCCGAGGAATGATTGCCGTATGTACATGCATTTGTTAATCTGTTTCGTGCTCCATTTTTCTCTTTTGAGGCTATGTTCGTGCACCAATTTATTTTCTTTCTACAGATCGGTGATGCATATGCCGTCGATCGGCGTCTCCACCGTGCACAATGGCAGTGGAAGCGACCGAATTATTCGGTGACGGCACACCACCACCATCAAGGCCACGAACCGTATACTACATGCATCCGTGAGATTTCTGAACCGTAATCGATCATAAAACTAAGGGAACCAGCTACGTACTGGTGGATCAGTAGGCATGCACTAGCTAGCTCAGTTCAGTAGGACTCCGAGGAGTGAGCCGCCGCCGCCGCCGCCGCATGCAGCTCGCTCCAGGTCCAAGCTGGCGCGGCCGGCGCCGAGTACGCCGGCGCCGCCCGCGACGGCGTGCCGCCGCCGGGGGCGACGTGGTTGTGGACGCCGTCGTAGGTGGTGAGGACGTAGCGCGGGTCGTCGCGGTCCCGCTCGACCCGCTTCTTCACCCCGCACCCGTCGGCGGAGCAGCGGTAGTAGTTCCGCAGGTTGGGGCTGCTCTTCACCGCCTTCTTGCCGTACTTCCTCCACCGGAACCCGTCGTCCATCACCTCCACCTCCGACCGGGTCCGGAACCCGATCCTCCCCGACGGCCGCCCTGCCATAGCACCGACCCCTCCCCCTCTCCCCCTCGCCGCCGCGTCGTCGTCGAACATCCCGGCGCCGTCGCAGTAGTACGAGGACGTCGTCATAGGGAAGACGACGCTCCGCTCGTACATGCTCATCGCCTCGCCTCCAGCGGCGCCGAACGCCGGAAGCGGCGCGTAGTCGGAGGGTCGAGCGGCGTCCACGAGCTCCTGGAAGCTCAGCGCCGCGGCACCGTCGGCCGCCGCCCCGAAGGGTTCGCCGTCTTGGAAGTTGTACAGGGAGGAGCCGGCCGGGTGGGCAGAGTAGCAGGCTTCTTCATGGCTGGTAAGTCCCAGCGAGGCCGCCATGAGTGCACTGCCCAGACGAGCTACGTGCCTGGCTACGTTACCGGTGGTGGTGGGCCTGAGCTAACTGCTTTGACGGGGTTCCTCGTGGCATGCGCCGCGATTTATACTGCCCACGAACGGCCGGCGAGCTTCATGGATGCTTCACCGGGAGGTACGTACGGTGAAGGTTCCGATGGTGTCGCGTCGCGTCGCGTCAGCAAGTCACATGGCGATTTGATTGCCCGTGAGTGATGGAGGCGTACGTGCGCGTGCGCTTTCGGATTATTCCCGACGTGGACCGGGCGGCCGGCCGGGCAGTCCGGAGAAGCAACGGCCTCGCCGGTCAAGAGGAGACTTAAATGTGGCCTTCGGATCATTCATCTGGGCCGTTATAGCTGACGATGGACATCCCCGGCCGGCGCGCGCGATTTAATCGGCTACAGTACGCCGGGAGCAGCCACGGGCACGCAGCGCCGCCATTGCGCAGCCACGGCCAGCGGCTACAGGATAAGGGTATTATATCCATCTATCTATGTACCTTCGTCGCCGTCCGATCGATCGGTACGCCACGATCTTCGTCAGCTGAATTTCGTTGAAATACTTCGTAGTACTTGTAATGACAACGAGGCATCGGTGCTCTCATCAGAAAATACTACAAAAGAACCCGTGGTTGCAACGGAATAAAAAAAAACACACTCTTAATCCAATAACCATGATTTAAGATCACGTTCATTAATTTAGGCTGCATATTTTTATTTAATTTTTGAAACACCTATGAGATTAAACATTTGGCTATTCATTTCATATACATATACACAATAATAATAATAATGATGATTCTGTTTATCCATCCCGCCACCCCTCTGCACTTTGGTTGGATCTCTTGAACCGCTTGTCGTACCGCCATATTTGCTCCGATTTGCAAATTTGTGTGAGATAGCTACCTTTTCAGTTGGAACAAAATGTGCTGCCTGAAACTGTTTTTGGTAGCGCAGCCTGGTTTTACAGAGCGACGTCTGATTTTGCATGTAGTGTGATATCAAATTCAAGGATGCGAGAATTCGTTCATAAAAAAATTCAGAATCCTTGTCCTCAGACACATAATTTCCCTTTCAAAAAAAAGTTTTTCAAGTTTTTATGTAGAGTATAAAAGGTTAATGAGGATCTACTCCACTATTCTTTTGAGAATCTACTAATAAAGTTCGAATGCTTTGCACATGGGTCAAGGTAGCGTTCAAAACGAGCCCAGATCTAGGGCCGTAGGCCCGGCCCATGTGCAACTCAGTCCTCCCCTCGTCTCTGGTAACTCCGTCACACTCCCCACCCACCCAGATCTCCACCACGCCGATCGATCCACCCACCCACCCTCCCAGCTCCGGCCGCCGGCGATGGCCGTCGACGACCTCCGCCCCTTGCCGGTCCCACCGTACGCGTCGCAGGTCGCGGCGTGGCTAGCCCTCGCAGCCGCCGCGCACTTCCTCCACGTCCCCTCCCTCCTCCTCTACGCCGTCCACACCTACATCCACCCGGATGCCGTCCCCTCCACGGGACGGCGCACCGTCCTCCGCCCGCGGGGCTCTGCTGCGCCCTCCGGCAACCGCGGAGGCGGGGCCCCCCGGCCTCCGACGGCTCCGACAGGTGTACCGCATGCGCCTCTCCCACGCCACGCTCGCCTCCCGCCCACACTTCGTCGACTTCCACCTCTCCCTGCTCCTCCCGCTCGCGCTCCTGCCCCTGGCGCTCCTCCTCCCGCCGCCCCGCTCCCCGGCCGCCCCGCTCGCGCCGCTCCTCCCGCTCGCCTTCCTCTTCGTCGCGCTCGCCTCGCCGCCCCGCCCGGCGCACCTCGTCGCCTCGCTCGCCGCGCTGCTCGCTGCCACCGTGCTCTCCTCCAGCCCCTTCGTCGGCTCCGTCGCCTCGCTCGCCGTGCTCCCCGCATGGCGCTCCGCGCGCGCCTTCTGGCTCGGCACCGAGCAGCCCCGCACCGGGCTCGCCGTCCTCGCATCCTCCGCCCCCGCGCGCCTCCTCCTCCACCTCGCCATCCTCGTCTCCTCCGCCGCCTCCATCCTGCAGTGCTGCGGGTTCGTCGACGGCCCCGAGCTGGAGGTCAAGCTGCTGGCCGCCGCGGCCGGGCTGCAGCTGCTGGCCTCGTCAACTCCCCGCTCCGTCCACATCCCCGCGCACGTCCCTGCGTGCCTCGCCGCCGCATCGGAGCCCGCCACCTCTCCTTTGCTCCAGGCCAGCCGCCGCCTCGATCAGGATCGAAGGAGGGCGAGCTCCCTGCTACCTTGACCACGGGGGAGGGGTGTTTCTATAAAACGAAAGGTTTTTTAACTAAACAAAGGACTGCGGGTTAATTTCTCTGAAATAGAAGGGTTTTTTTTATAAAACCGCCAGGGACGGACGACAAAAGCGCTCCGCGCTTTATTATTAGTGAAGAATACGACGTATGTATAACCATCGTGTTCAAATCCACAACTGTGAAGAAGAAAATACTAATAGTACGTAGCACTCCCTCCGTTCCTAAATATAAGACCTTTTAGGAATTTTAATATAAACTAACTACAGAGCAATATGAATGAATCTACATCCTAAAACATGACTACATACATATGTATATCATTCATAGTGTAATTTCTAAAAAGGTATTATATTTAAAAACGAAGGAAGTGTGTTTAATGGCAACGAGACATCGGCGCTCAAATCCGCAACAGTGGGGTAGACCCAAAATCCAGCTGAGAGCCGACGAGCTTTTCGGGTCCAAATTAGCGTTCGCGGTCAAGTCCATCGCACCGGCCGGTCGATCGAATCCCACTAACTCTTAATTTTGTGTACGTGCGGTGCACCTGACCAGGGTAGTATATCAGGCGAGCGACACCTAGCTAGCCTATTCTCTAGCCAGCAATTGAGTAGCCATCGGCCCAGTTTATTTTGTCAATTCTCTTATGATAATCGGACCTCCTTCTCAATTCTCTTAGAATCTTGAATTCATGTAGAAGTATCTTTAGACAATCCTAATCATTGTTGAAGAAATCATTAACCGGTAGCTGCTCAGTTGGCTGACGAGTAGAAAATTAATAGGTTAATAGGCAAGTTAATCGACCATTTAATTAATTAGTCGAACGATTTTTTGGTTTATTGGCTACTCGATGACCCTATAAATAAGAATTAATCGAAAAGTTAACTGGTTAATCGAATGAATTCTTGAACAATTTTTTTAATTATTGTCAAAACAATACGGATTCAAGTTTCTGAAAGAACCAAGGAAGGTCTGATTCGTAAGTTTTTGAAAGAATCGGTTAAAAGAACCAGGTCAACTCTTCTTAGATAGACTTGGATTTCGCATTGCCGATCACCATTAAAAGAGTAAAATAGCACCAAATATGTCTCATTCTTCGATAGAATATCCTTTTTGGCTAAACTATTTATGCACCGAGTAATTACGAGTATTTTATAATGAAAGGTTTTATGAATCTCCCAACTGGTAGTTTTTACACACGTTGTTGTTTGGTTCACTGCTAAACTCTTGTTATTGTGGTGCGCCAAGTTCTAGTAGATCTTGCTTCCTTTTTGAAGCTTATTAAATAATTCATGTTACCAGGAAAGTGAAGACTGTATAGCCAGCCGGCGATATTTGACAGCGATGCCTCGCACTTTCCTCATTGGAGATTCATGTAGGCATATGGATAGATGCATGGATTCGCATTGCATACGGAAGCAACACCTTTGCAAAGGAAAAGAAAGACGACATGGAAAAGAAAATATTAGGAAAAAAGATGGTGAAAGAAGTTACATGCGTGTGTAACTACTTGACCAGTTTCATCATGTGTTTGATATGGAAATTAAATATACCATTGTTACTTCGTATAGTAGTAATTAATACTCCACCTGTTTTTAAATATAAATCTTTTTAAGGATTATTTTGCTTTGTATGTAGATACTATAAAATCTCTATAAAGACTTATACTCCTTCTTTTTTCTAGTGGGTACGCATGCACCTTTTTTCTAGACAACCTTTCCTGGTTTGGTTCAGTTATGTACGGGAATGATCTCCCTCCGCTGTTGTCATTAGTGACATGCACCTACTATGGTGGTGAAAACAGTTTCAAATGACGTAGTACAAAATTTATACTAGTTTATTACAAAATCTATAAAACTTATTTGGGGACCGGGGGGAGTATTTAAGAGTGAATACGTGCTTTATTACATAAACCTATGATGGTGAAAACAGTTTCGGACAAGAACCACAACCATTAGTGAAAACCAAACCTTTCGTCCGGAGCTTTAGTCACGGTCGGGTTTGGCTTCAGGACAAATGTGAGCATTAGTCCCGGTTCCAACGGCTAGGAGCGGACGGGGGGACACGGCCATCTATAGTCCCGGTTCGAATGGGATCTTCAGTTCCACTTGGTATCACCAACCAGGATTAAAGGGGTTGCGGCAGGCTGGGCCCCCTGCGAGCCCCTATAGTCCCGGTTGGATACACCAACCGGGACTAAAGATAGAACTTTAGTTTCGGTTGGTGTATCCAACCAGGACTAAAGCCTTCCCTATATAAAGCTTCGTTTCTTCCAGCCCGAATCCATGCTTTCTTTCCTCTCTGTTTTCTTTCCCAAGGTCGAGTTGATCCTCCATTTTTGTCAAGATTGAAGGCACCCCATCGACCCAAGGGTTCTAAAAGGTTAGCAAATTCACCCTTTCATTTCCCATTGCTAGTTTAGCTCGTTTTATGCTCTATAAGTATAGTGATTTGTGGGTTTTAGTTTGGGAGTAATTATATGAGAGTTTTTTTTAATTTATATGCAATTTGAACTTAAATTAACTTCTTAGTTTGCATATGTGTAGGCGTGGTTTACTTAGTGCCTTCCCGTCCCCGTCCTCACCGCCGTCAATCGCCCGCGCCTTCAACCGCCCGCGCCGTCCCGTCGCCGGCACCACCTTGGTGAGCCTCTTGTTCTTATCCTTTTTGTAAAAAAATATAATTTGTATGATTTAGATAGTTACTTGTATAATTTTCTTGTATGATTGTTTGTTATATATATAGTGTCATGGTTTTGATATCCGTCCCCGTTGGCCCTCGTCCGGTTAATGATTCGGATGTGGTATATTATCTGTTATAATTATTTATTTCATTTTGTGTTTATGATAATTATGCCCATCAACTTGATATAGATATTTTTATCTTAGGAGATATGTGAACCGGAAATTGCAACCGACCCTCTCGTCGAGAAGTTAAATGTAGTTGAAAAAGAAAACGATTATCTGAAAGAAAATTAAAAAGAATTGAAGAAGAAAAGATGAAATTAAACTTGTATGTTGTTGATGTCGTTGATGATCACAAGATCAAGATGGATATGATGTGCTTAAATATTACAAAGATAAGAAGTATGCCATTAAATATGAGGCTTGTTATCATTATGTTGTTGGATCGATTATTACATTAATTGCAATTTTGATCGCATTTGTCGTTGCATTTAAATACTTTAGATAATTGTATGTTGTTTTATGAGAAGTATATATGTATGAGCTTTATGTATATATTTTTGAAGTAATAACATTTGGTCACTGCTCTAGTTTGGTTTTGATGTGATAAACTTGTATTAATTTGGTCACTTCGATGTTGTGTAATGGAGTGCATAATTTGGTCACTTTGATGTTGTGTAATGGCGGACAACGAATGTACGATTAACGACGCCTCCCGAGTTCAGTAATGGCCTGCATAATTTTATGCTCATGGCTCAAGCAAACAAGCAGAATGGTTTTATGTGTTGTCCATATGGTGTCTGTAAGAATGATAAGGATCACTCTACCTCAAAAATCCTTCACGACCACATGCTTCAGTCCGGTTTCATGTCCGGCTATAACTGTTGGACCAAGCATGAAGAAAGAAGGGTTATAATAGAAGACAATGAAGAAGAAGAGGATGATAACAACTACCATAGGTTCCCTGAATACGATGGTACTACAATGGGGGAAGCTGAAGAAGAGGCATTCGATGACCCCGCTGATGATCTTGGTCGGGCCATTGTTTATGCATAGAGAAACTGCGAAAGTGAAAAGGAGAAGCTAAATTTGGAGCGCATGTTAGAGGTTCACAACAAAATTGTCCGTGCATCCTTTTCACTTTATTAAGTTAGCGCAATGCACCGCTCACCCTTTTCACTTTTGCAGTGCATGTTAGAGGTTCACCTCTATAACTATTGAATGCATGCCCGGTATGCGGTGCATTGCGCTATAAGATCAGCCGTGATGACTCTGGTAATGTTGAGGGTGAGCGCCCAGGAAGAGGGTTCCTGCCAAGGTGGTGTGGTCTTCTCCTATAATATCACGATTGAAACGTTTGTTCCAAAACAAAGAGCATGCCAAGTTGTTGCGATGGCAGAAGAATATTGTAAGAAAGACGCGATGTTGAGAGTACGCGATGATTGGTCACAATGGGGAAAAGTCGAGAGAGAGTTCCCAGACTTTCAAGTAGACGCAAGGAACTTATGGTTTGCTCTAACTAAAGATGGCATGAATTCTTTTGGGGAGAAGAGGTGCAGTCATAGCACCTGGCGTGTGACTCTATGTATCTATGACCTTCCTCCTTGGTTTTGCATGAAGCAAAAGTTCATTATGATGCTAGTGCTCATCTAAGGCCCTAAGCAACTCGTCAACGACATTGATGTGTACCTAAGTCCATTAGTTGAACAACTTCTACAGTTGTGAAAAAAAGGTGTACGTGTGTGGGATGAGCACAAACAGGAGGAATTTGACCTATGAGAGTTGTTGTTTGTAACCATCAATTATTGACCTACTCTTAGTAACCTTTCAGGACAGATGAACAAGTGATACAATGCATGCACGCACTATTTATATGAGACTGAAAGTATATATTTGGATAAATGTAAGAAGAATATGTACCCGTGACATCGTCGATTTGTTCTGATCAGGCAACTTTTAAGAAAGAAAGGCAAGCATTTCAAAGGTGAGGGATATCACGGGAAGAAGCTTGGCCACCGTGCTGGTGATGATATATTTGATATGATCAAGCATTTAAAAGTAATCTTTGGAAAGGGTCCTGGCGGACAATCTGTTCCGAATGACGCTAACAGACATGCACCCATGTGGAAGAACAAATCTATATTTTGGGAGCTACCCTATTGGAAAGTCCTAGAGGTCCGCAATGCAATCGACCTAATGCACGTGATGAATAATATTTGCATGAACCTTCTAGGCTTCTTGGGGATGTATGGTAAGACAAAAGATACATCGAAGGCATGGCAAGACCAGCAACGTATGAATGAAAAAGATGGCATGCATCCAAAGCAGTACCAATGTCGTGCTAGCTACACTCTTACTAAAGAAGAGAAGGAAATCTTTTTTGAATGCCTGAGCAGTATGAAGGTTCTGTCTAGGTTCTCATTGAAATATAGGGAATAATAAATATGGCAGAGAAAAAAAAATCAAAACATTAAGTCTCATGACTGCCACGTGATTATGAAGCAATTACTTCTGGTTTCATTGAGGGGGATTCTACCGGAAAATGTTCGAGTACCCATTGTGAAGCTATGTGTGTTCCTCTATGTAATTTCCGAGAAGGTAATTAATCTAGAAATTCTACCAAGGTTGAATAATGATTTGGAGTTTTGAGTTGGTGTTCCCACTATCCTTCTTCAATATTAGGATGCACATCCTAGTTCACCTAGTCGAAGATATTAGCATTCTGGGTCATGTATTTGTACACAATATGTTCCCCTTTGAGAGGTTCATGGGAGTCTTAAAGAAATATGTTCATAACCGTGCTAGGCCAGAAGAAAGCATCTCCAAGGGCTATGGAACAGAGGAGGTTATTGAGTTTTGTGTTGACTTCATTCCTGACCTTAAGCCGATTGGTGTTCCACAATCACTACATGAGGGGAGAGTGAGTGGAAAAGGCACGCTAGGAAAGAAAGCAGTAATATGCATGGATGGGCATTCTTTCACTCAAGCACACTACACAGTTCTATAAAATTCCACCTTGCTCGCTCCGTATATCGAGGACCACATGGATATTGTATGCTCCAAGAACCAGGAGCAGTCTCACTCTTGGATTAAATGTACACACATGACGACTTTCGATGGTTGGTTGCAAACACATCTCATTAATAACATCATTGTTTTAGATGAGCTGTAATTGTTGGCCACGTCACCATCTTCCACTATGATGACTTAACAAAGTACGAGATTAATGGATACATTTTACACGATCGCCTAAGATAAAAAGAGCACTAACCAAAATAGTCATTTCCGCTTTGATGCAACATACAACAATGGGAAAAAGGACACATATTATGGTTACATAGAGGAGATATGGGAACTTGAATATGGACGTTCTTTTAAGGTCCCTCTGTTTTGGTGCAAATGGGCCAATCTGACAGGAGGCGGGGTAAAGGTAGACCCGCAGTACAGAATGACAAGAGTGGATCTCAACAATCTTGGATACACAGACGAACCATTCGTCCTAGCCAATGATGTGGCTCGGGTTTTCTATGTGAAGGACATGTCTACCAAATCGAGAAAAAGAAAATATAAGGAAGCGAATACATCATACGATGAGCCAAAGCGCCACATAGTTATTTCAGGGAAAAGAAACATCGTGTGAGTGGAGGACAAGACAGACATGTCAGAAGATTATAATAAGTTTGATGAAATTCCTCCCTTCAAAGTGAACATTGATCCAAGATTCTTCTTAAATGATGAATATTCGCCATGGTTACGGCGCCATCATAAGAAAGGGACATACGCGAAAAAAAAGTCTTATACCCCAAGATCCCACTCTCGGATGTGACCGGATTCAGCGTCATCACTTTCTCTCTAGTGAGTTTCCGGACTTATAGCTGAGAGCCCCACTTTGGACAAACTAGAGGAAATCTTTGAAAGAGTTAGGGTATACATGTATTTTGGGTGTTTCTAGGGGTTACCCTAACACAAGAAAGCAAAAAAGTTTCACTTTGCTACCCCTTTGCGACGCTGGAATCTTTGTAAGAGCTAGGGCATTTTGTCATTTGAAACATTTAATTAATAAGTGTAAAATTAATTATGCAACTTCCTGTCAAGATGATACTATATAGTTGATAGAAATCTTCAATATGAAACCATAGAAATTTGAATCAACTCATATGGTTTATTTTTCAAATTGTTATGCATATTCGAAGAATTAATTTCAATTTGTAAAATTGCACCAGTCAAATAATTTTTTCAAAATGAAAATTAAAACTCCTCATGTTGACTAACAAAAACATAATATATTTTGGCAAAAGAATAACAAGAAAACAAAAATTAAAATAAACATAACAATGGAAAAAGATATAAAACTAAAAGAGCTAAACATAATCTATATTTGATAAAAAAACCTATTTAGAATATCCTAGAGATTCCCAAATTGAACATATTGATAAAACTGACTAATATTAAACAAGAAGAAAAAGAATCACTCAAAAATCTATTTAAACCTAAAGTTATTCACAAACTAGTGATTTGCACAATTTCAAATAATTCAAATTTAGACTATTCAAATTGAAAACTACTAGCACTAATAGAGAGTTTATAATTTTAATGACCTAAAGCAAAAAAGATTCACTCAAAAACTCTAAATATTCGAGAAGTTATTTAAAATCTAAAAAAATGTTCTGTTTAAAAAAATAGATAAGAAAGCAAATAAAAAAAGAAAAAAAATCCTTTAGTCCCGGTTGGTATCACCAACCAGGACTAGACGTCCACCTTCCCGTGAGGAAGTGGAAAGCTAGACATGATTTAAAAGTCAAGATTAAATTTTAAAGCGGGTCTAGAAAGAGAGCATTTGTTTTTTGAAATGCTGCAAGTCATGATTTAAAAGTGCATCGAGGATTCAATAAGTTATGTCACATGGTGAAGATAGCTAAGAAACGTGTATGTAATGATAAAATAAGTTCTTCAATTAAATAAAAGAAAATGTTGGATAATATAAAACTAAGTCAAAGTATAATTTATCCAAGTGTTAATCTTGCCGCAAGTATGACAGGGCCGCATATTTCTAATAATAGTTATATTACTGATGGACACCAATGAAGATTGCAAATATATAGAGCATCATCCCGACCCACTTAAACATGAATAGCGATGATGTTTTTATCTATTTGATTTTATATACAGAAGTGTCAAAAACATTGTGAAGGCTCTCAAATCCTACCAGTATTCATCTCCAGTTGTGTGACCACATACTATCTCAGAGATCATAATAATCCACTTACTGAGGGGACAAATACCAAACTAAAATATTCTAGCTATCCATATCAAGATTATAATGGGACAATAAATGTACAAACACCGACGATAGCCGGAGGAGTTCTCGACGATCACTGGTGAACTGTCCCCGATGATCGCCGGTGAGGAGTCCCCAACGTCCCCCAAAAGGAGTCCCCGACGATCGCGGTGAGGAGTCCCCGATGATTGCCGAAGGAGTCCCTGACGATCGCCGGTGAGGAGTCCCCGACGATCACTCATGAAGAGTTTGTGATGATAGCCGGAGAGGAGTAGTCCCCGACGATCATCGGTGAAGAGTTCCCGATGATCACCGGAGAGGAGTAGTCCCTGACGTTTGCCGGTGAAGAGTCCCTGACGATCACCGGAGGTGTTGATGTGGCATGTTAGCATATATATGCTTAGGAAAATACTAAATTGATTACTATGATTCAGTTTTTGCTTATTTAAGGCATTATAGTTTAAATACTAAATTGTTTTATCTTTCTTCTGGATTAGTTAAGCTATGTACGATAGCGGCAAGTACCATGAAGATGGCATGTTCGACATCATACGCCCCTCCCCAAACCAAGAGTATGAACGACATGACGGCTCAAAATTTTTGAACGACTCCGGTGAGTTACTTGAGCAAGAACCAAGGGGCGAAGAAAATAATGGCGAAGAAAATGCTAGAAAATTAACAAAGTTCGGCGAGTTATATATATATTAAGCCTCCGATGATCATTAGATGTATTAATTTTTTTGTGTATATATATTAACGAATCTTTCTTTTTCTAGCCCTCCGGATCGAGCAAATCTTCTAGAAGGGCACGAGGCCGGGCCAAAAAGTTGGACGATGACATATAGTTGAACATTGATGAAGTCACAGAAGATGGCGAAACAATTTATCCTCAAGAGAATGCCTATAAATTTATAAATCAATGAGGAGTTACTATTAGGGACCAAATCCCTATCGCCATTTGAGAATGGAATAGGGCAAAGGTAGATCGAGGAGTTAGTTACGTCTACGAAATATCGAAAGAGTTGCTTTGGGATACCATCATGTCACATTTGAACCTACCAAATGGTCTCATAGATAGCGAACGGTTCGAAGTAAAGAAATTTGCTCTTAAGAAGATGGCCACACAATTCTAGAGCTGGAAGAAAAGATTTAACACCGACTACATCATGGGAGAAAAGAAGACTCGAGAATTCACTTGAGCACTAGAGAAGATATAAGATCATTAGGACGAATTTCTGGAGTACATGGAATCGGATGGAGATCTAGAAAGGTCAAGACAAAATAAGATAAATGATGAGAAAAAGCACCATAACCATTTTCTGGGGACATGTGGCTACAAGAGAGCCCTGCCTAAGTGGGAAGCATCTGAGGCCAACATGGTTGCATAAGGGGTCATTCCAGCTACAACAAAACAACCCGAGTGGTCCAAGACTTGGTTTTAGGCACATGGGGGAAAGTTGGACCCAACGACATGGAAGATTATTGCAAAGGGAAATCTTAAAAATGCCTTGGACGCTATACTGGATGCAATAGAAGATGCTCGAAAGGGGTTGTTCAAGATCGAGAGAGAGAATGACGAGCTTACACGTGCCCTAAGGAATCCTGAACATGGAGGATGAACAAGAGGAAAATGCGTTATTCCATGGGTTCAGGGGTTCTCGGAGTGGAAAATCACTTATAGAAGCCATTAGAGAAAAGAAGAAGGATGCAAACCAGATTGGGAGGGTAGAAAGAAGTAACGAGGAGTTGCACCGCATATTAAAGCGGGAGCAAGAGCAACTGGACACAATTAGCCAGCAAAGGGCATCTCCGCTGCAGGAGCAAGCAGATCCAACATTGGACGATAGTACCGTCCCATCTATGTGGAAAAGAAGGGTTCCACGGGGGTCCGGGCCAATGATGCATTGCTGGCTCGCTACCCCGTGGATGATATCAAAGAGAGGACAAATTGAGAGCTACACCAGCAAATGAAGAACATATCCATGATGGTGGCGATCAGATTAGCTTTACCTAATGCACCTGAAGCAACCATCCATGGAAATCCGATTCTAGCTGGCTATGCTAAAGTAGGGGTGGATGAAGTTATGTCGGGTTATGAATCACTAGATCTTGACATTCCTGGAGGTGAAGGGGAGGAGATAGTAGGAGAAGGCATACGTGGTGTTATTTTATGGAGAAAGGAATGCATCGTGTTTCCAAACTCGGCACCAAGGCCACCGGCTCCTCCGAGTAGCAATACACCTCGAAGTCCACCCCACGTCAAGATCAAGGAGCCTAGGGAGAGTCCACGTCGATCTCCGCTGTGTCAGCCGACTCGACCCCATGTCGAGATCAGGGAGCCCAACACGGGTCCATGTTGATCTCCACCGCATCATCCAACTCCACACCTATGTCCCAGCAGGGCCAAAAGCGGAAGACCACCGCTTCGTTGACGACTAATTATATTCAGAAGAAAGCTACAAAGAAGAAATCCAAAGGCGAGCCTCCTTCCAAAAACAAGTTAGCTTACGATATGACTGTCGAGGAACTCAACGAGGTCATGGTTTACGAAGTGAAGTTCCATTTTGCATCGAAACTGCCCCGACTGCCAAAGGAGAAAATTGTAAGTGCATCTAGTGCCCTTAGTGATTTTGGTGGTTTGAAGACTTATAGGTTAAGAGACTAATGTGTTTGTAAGTGTACACATGCTCTATAAGTCACTAAGGAGTTTGAGTTATACAATGAAAATCGACCCCTAAAAATGAATGTCTTTGGCTGAAGAAATTGGTCTTAACTTACGATGAAAATCGACCCCTAAAAATGAATGTCTTTGGCTGAAGAAATTGGTCTTAACTTGAAGACTTTGGTCGCGAAGAAATTGAGATGAAATTGATATTCCTCATGAAGATATTGAAGATGAGGAATTCGGTGTGTTCTGAAGAAAAACAGTCTGAAGACTTTGAAGCATGAAGATTTACAATTTCTGTTTCATTTTCTTAACTCTTGAGTCATAGGAACACCGTACTGTTAAAGGGGGTCAAAGTAATACTACAGAAGGAATTTTCTCATGATGCTCAACCCAACCCTAAACCTATCAAAGCCTCAAAGTGAGGAATATGAGAGACATGACGACTTTCACATTTCAAAGTTTCGACCGTTGCCACGACACACGCCACCTCACTAATCTTATCCACCCAACGGTCACATTATTTAAGGGCATTTATGTCAATCATGTCGGGATGCTCCCAGGCTATAAATAGCTGCCCCCACAACCACTAACTGGTTGGGTGCTCCAATAGAAACTGACACTTGTCATTTAGAGCAACCCAGATTCCTCAGAGTCTTCCAGATGAAAATCATCAAGTGAGGAAATACCCCAAACACTGAACCCCAAACCAAAAACCGAGTGATTGAGCATCACTAAAGAATTTGTTCCTGGGTGAAACTGAATCATGTTACCTTTGAGGATTGTGCATCCTCCAGATGGTTAGGCGTCATGGTCCAGAGCATCCAGCAGTCAATTGTGGATCGCTGGGTGACCGAGTTTGTGAGGGTTTGGAAGTCTGCCCTGAAGACTTACCATGAGTGTTGGGCGAGGACTATGTGTCCTAAGTTCAAGGAGAATACGGTAGGGACTATGTGCCCCGGGAGTGTGTCTCCATTGGTTTCAATACCAAGCCGCTCCGAACCAGACGTACAACTGTCACAACAGTTGGAACTAGGTCATCAACTATCGTCTTCATCGAGCTACGGGTTCTATTTCTTCAACTCTTTTATTTCCTCAAAATTGTATGTTGAAGACTTTCGTCTGTGCTGTTTGAAGAATTTGTCTGAAGACTTTCTATGAATTTCCTCAACCTCAAATTCTTCACTCGAGTTAATCTTCACCTGCATTTTGTGTACCTGCGTACTGTGCAAAACGATACTCATAATCTTCACCAAGTAATCTGCAGTAGTAGTCTTTGCACTTTTGATCCTGCGCTATTTCCGCTGCACTTAATTCATCATTGAGCAATTTCCTCACAAGGAGTTTCCTCAGCGATAAAATTCTAAAAATCGCCTATTCACCCCCTCTATTCGATATAAAGCACTTTCAATTGGTATCAGAGCAAGGTACTCCCTTGTTATGTGTGATTTTGGTTTAACCACGTGGAGTTTTAGTTATGTCAACCGCAGGTATGATCAAGGTTACTGCATGATGTCCTACCTTTGAAGGAAGGACTTTCCCTACTGGAAGACCAAGATGTAGATGCATCTTCACGCTATTGACAATGATCTCTGGTATATTGTGGAACATGGCATTCCCTCCATCACTGCTACTATCTCTGCCGCTGATGTGAAGAAATTCAAGCAACTTGATTCTCAAGCAAAGAATATCATATGTGGCCATCTGAGCAAAGGTCAGTATGACAGAGTGAGTGCTTTTGGCACAGCTAAGCTTATCTGGGATAGGTTATCCAAAGCCAATGAAGGAATTTCAACTCAACGTGACTCTCGTGTTGATGTTCTTTGCAATCTCTTCAATCACTTCAAGAGGCTTGACAATAAAAGCTGCCAAGATACCTTTGATCGCCTCATTGACATCTCAAATGAACTGCAAGCACTGGGAGCTCGAGACATCACTAACCATGAAGTTGTGAAGAAACTACTAAGATCTCTTGATCCATCATTTGATACACTGGTTCTGATGATTCAAGAAAGAGGAGACTATAAGATGCTTGATCCTACTGATATACTTGAAAGACTCAATACTCATGAATTCCAACAGGAACAAAAGAGAGATTTGTATGGACCAAGCTACTCAAGACCTCATGCACTGAAGGATAAAGCAATTTCCTCATCTGAAGAAGAAGACTCAGATTGCAGCATTGGTGACCCTGAAGAACTTGGACAGGAGCTTGCAATGCTCGTGAGGAAATTCCAAAAGTTCACAAATCGTGGACTGTTCGGTAAAACTTCAAGAAGAGATATGAGAAAATCAGAATCTTCATCTGAGCCCTACAAGAAAAGAACTTGCCACATATGTAAGAAATCTGATCACTACATTGCCGACTGTCCTCGCTGGGTGAAGGAATCAAAGAAGAAGAAATACAAGGATGAAAGTTCTGAGGACTCGAAGAAAAAGAAGAAATCTTCAAAATCGTCACCCTCAAAGTCCTCATCGCAGAAGAAGACTAGTTTCAGAAAGCCTCGGGTATTCATTGGCAAGGAAATCGATTCTGAGGAAGAATCCGAGGAATGTGATGAAGAGGAAGGATCTGAAGAAGATTCAGAGTCTGGTGTGGCTAGTCTTGTATTGGCTAGCACATTCGTCAACAAGTCGATCTTCAACCTTGAAGAAAATGACAACGCTATCTACACTGATGACTATGCTGATGGCTTCGCTCCAACCTATTGCGTCATGGCAAAAGGTTCAAAGGTATTGAATGATACTTCCTCCTCCGACTCAAGTGACCGTGAACCTAATGATTATAAGAAACCCAGTTACAGTAAACTTACCAACATTGCAACTAAAAACAAAGTGCCATTGAAAAGCTTCAAAAACTGCTAGACAGAAGCGATGATCTGTTGAATGATGAAATGAATTGTACTCAAGTCCTCACTGAAGATGTGAAAAGTCTTCAGTCTAGATTTGAAAGTCTTCAAGATCCTTATGGCACACTCTTGACTGAGCATGAGAAACTTTCCTATGAATTTCTTCAAAGGAAACTTGATCTTGAGAAGTTGAAGATGTCTCATGATGATCTTCGAATGGAAAACAATTCATTGCTTGGTCAACAGATCAGTGCCGCTTAGGTTGAATTCATTCCACCATATTTCAAATGCATCGAATGAGAAACTACTAATTCTTCACCAGAATCATCAAATGCTTCTATCGCTACAAATTCTTCAACTGTCCCTGTGGTATCAAATTCTTAACTTGAGGAAACCAAAAATGCTACTGACGAAAATGCAGGGCTGAAGGAATTGTATGCAACAAGCATATAAAAAAGTCTCAAAGGGCATCAAATCCTTTGCGATGTGCTCAAAAAGCAGATTTTGAACAGGAACCCGAGGAAAGAAGGTAATGCCTTTGACAGGAAATTGAATGTTGACGGATCATACTGGAAACCTGAGGAGTACCCCAAAACCTCATGGGTTGCTGCTAAAGGACCTCCCGTCGATCCATCTACTCTAACATGCTTTGCATGTGAATTATCCTATTCCTCATATGAGTCATTTGACTCCAACTATAAACTGTTCAAAAATCAATCTGGTGAAGTATTTTCTCAATATGTTGGAACTAACTGCAGGAATGGACCACCTCTGAGGAAAATCTGGGTCCCCAAAAGTTGCTTAGAAAATCTTTAGGTGAATGTCCTCATGACACCACCTATGAAGAACCTAAACCCCAGATCAAATTCCTCAGGTTTACCAAAGTATTCAAGAGGATCAAAATCCTAAAGTGGTCAATACTATGCTCATACTCGTGCTAATGCTTCTGATAGGCAGGGAAATTACAAGGGATATGAATGCGAGCATTATTCCTCAAATCATTATGTTCATAAATCCTCAAAGAACTTCTCTGCCTATTCATATGAGTACTCTAACCCCCCTACTGAGAATCGAAGTGCATTAGCTTCAATGTCCCATTTCTCATATGGTGCTTGCAGGATGATGAACTCTTTGCCACCCCTTCAGATGTGGGTGGTGAAGAAATTGTACTAATCACTTCTGCAGGTCAGGTCTCCAGATGAAAATCATCATATGAAGAATTTGCTGGAGACCTGAGGAAAATGCTTGATTGGACGCAAGCTAAAATTGATGAAATGATAACATGTCACACGTCCTCAAATTTACTATTTATGATGAAATTCCTATCTGATAAAATTGAAATCATATTCTTCAAGTCTGAAGCATATGAGATGGTAAGCTGTACTAATTCATTTGCAGGATGACAAACCCAAGAATACAGAGTGGGTTCTTGACAGTGGCTGCACAAACCACATGTCTGGTGATAAAAGCCTGCTAATGAATATGCCACTGACTCCATCACCACTGAAGAAAATCACTTATGGTGATAAAGGAAAAAAGTAAGCTATTGGGACTTGGCAAAGTGGCTATTTCCAAGGACAGGCACATGGACAAAGTCATGCTTGTCGAATCCCTTGGGTTTAACCTCATGTCAGTCTCAACGCTTTGTGATCTTGCTATAGTTGTCATGTTTGGAAAATACAGATGTATAGTCATCATGGAATCTGACTAATCCAAAGTCTTCGAAGGCTTTAGGAGAGGAGATTTGTACATTGTTGATCTTTCCATAGGTCCTCAACCAGCCACATGCTTACTAGCAAAAACCTCAGAAGTCTGGCTATGGCATCGAAGACTTGGTCATGCAGGCATGAGGAATTTGCACACGCTAGCGAAGAAGAAGCATGTCATTGGCATCGAATCAGTCAAATTCCTCAAGGACCACCTCTGCGGTGCTTGTGAGTGTGAAAAAATGACCATATCCAAACACCCCTTGAAGACTATCATAACTACTACTCGTCCGTTTGAATTGCTTCACATGGATCTATTTGGACTTACTCATTATGCTACTCTAACCAATGCAGAATCTTTAAATGGCTTTCTCATCATTGATGACTATTCTTGATACACTTGGGTACATATCATTCTGTATAAAACCGAAGTGCAGGAAGTCTTCAAACGATTTTCCTCAAGGGCCTCGTCGAACTTCGGCGTCAAGATCAAACACATCAGGAGTGACAATGTGATAGTATTCAAAAACACTGGTCTTGATGATTATCTTGATGAACTTGGTATTACTCAAAAATTATTTGCTCCTTATACTCCTCAAGAGAATGGCGTCGTTGAACGCAAGAACATGACTTTGGTTGAAATGGCACAGAGTATGCTTGAAGGATATCAGACTCCTCGTCGCTTCTGGCTTGAAGCAATCAACACTTCTTGCCACATCATCAATAGGGTATATCTTCACAAATTGCTCAAGAAAACCTCATATGAACTCCTCACTGACAAGAAACCCAATGTAAGTTATTTCAAAGTCTTCGGTGCAAAATCCTGGATTAGAGATCCTCACCATAGCTCAAAGTTTGCACCTAAGGCACATGAGGGTTTTATGCTTGGTTACGGAAAGGACTCGCACACCTACAGAGTATTCAACACCTATCACAACAAGGTTGTTGAAACTGTAGATGTGCGGTTGGATGAAACTAATGGCTCGCAAAGAGAGAAATTACCTCCCGTGCCAGATAAATTATCTTCTAAGGAAGCCATCAAGCTCAAAGCCACCGAGGATATCATTCCTACTGAGGAAATTGCTGAAGAAATCGTCCCCAACACTGATGAAATTCAGACAGATGCACCTGAGGAAATTGCTCCAGATCAAATTCCACAGCCCAAACAAAGTCTTCAACCAGCTCATCCAACGATTGCAAATCAAGTGGAACTTTATAAAATCCTCGATGACATCAATGCGCCAGGTCCTCTCACTCGCTCAAAAGCTTCACATTTAGTTAAATTTTGTGGGCATTTCTCTTTTGTGTCTATCACAGAACCCTCAAAAGTTGCTGAAGCTTTCATGGAACCTGAGTGGATTCAAGCCATGCAAGATGAACTTCTTCAGTTCAAGCTAAATGACGTGTGGGAACTCATCAAACGACCCGATCCTCGCAAGCACAATATCATCGACACCAAGTGGATCTACCGAAACAAGCAAGATGAGGATGGTCAGGTAGTGAGGAATAAGGCACGACTTGTAGCCCAAGGCTACAAACAGGTTGAAGGAATTGATTTCGATGAAACTTTTGCAGCTGTTGCTAGACTTGAAGCTATTCGAATACTACTTGTTTATGCTAATCATCATAATATTACTCTATATCAAATGGATGTGAAAAGTGCATTCTTCAATGATAAGCTTGAGGAAGAAGTATATGTTGCTTAGCCCCAGGTTTTGAATATCCGAAGCATCCTGACAAAGTCTTCAGACTCAAAAAGGCACTCTATGACCTCAAGCAAGCCCCTCGAACTTGGTATGACACTTCGAAGGAATTCCTCATGAAGAAAGGCTTAAAACCTGGTTCACTCGATCCAACTCTTTTCACCAAATCTTATGACAATGAACTGTTTGTGTGCCAAATATATGTCAACGACATTATCTTAGGTTGCACTAACAAACGTTACAATGATGAATTTTCTTACATGATGAGTGAAGAATATCAGACGTCTATGATGGGGGAGCTGAAATTCTTCTTAGGTCTTCAAATTCGTCAACAACGCAATGACATTTTCATATCTTAGGAGAAATACCTCAAGGATGTTCTGAGGAAATTTGACATGCATGAATGCAAAGGCGTCAAGATTCCTATGCCTACCAACAGCCACCTCTGCACTGACGAAAATGATAAAGATTTCGATCAGCAGGTATATCGCTCAATGATTGGCTCTTTGTTGTATTTATGTTCTTCTAGGCCAGATATAATGCTTAGTGTTTGCATGTGTGCTCGTTTTCAAGCAAAATCGAAGGGATCACACCATAAGGTTGTGAAACATATTCTTTGATAGTTAGCTCACACACCAAAACTAGGATTATGGTACCCCAAGGGCTCAAATCTTCACCTCGCTAGATATTCGAATTATGACCCTGCTTGTGACCGTGTGGATCGCAAGTCAACGTTAGGGACATGCCATTTCCTCGGAAGATCATTAGTCTGCTGGTCCTCAAAGAAGCAGAACTGTGTCTCTCTCTCCACTACCGAAGTTGAGTACATTGCTGCTGGATCCTGCTATGCTCAAGTGCTGTGGGTGAAGCAAACCCTCACATACTATCGCATCAACATGAAAAATGTGACCCTCTACTGCGACAATGAGAGTGCAATCAAGATCGCCTACAACCCAGTACAACACTCGAAGACTAAGCACATCCAGATTTGTCATCATTTTCTTCAGGACCATGTCCTCAAGGGCAATATTATCATCGACCATGTGAAGACTGACGATCAACTAGCAGATATCTTCACAAAGCCCTTGGATGAAAGAAGGTTTTGCAAGTTGCGGTGTGAGCTAAATATCCTAGAGTCTTCAGATGTTTTGGGAAAACATGCACACATCCTAACACTTATGAAAAACTGATGACTTAGATGTGCAACACACGAAGAATCGATTTTCTTCAATCAATGAAGAATAGCACTCTTAGTGTGAGGAAATTAATGAAGAATTTGGTTCTTAGGGCCCTACGACAATTGTAAGCGGCGCCTGAAATCATCATTCTTATACGGTGGGTCATGCCACCATCCAACTTTGAAATTCTTCAAGCTGTTTTTTTTCTTCAAAGTTGAAATTCATCTAAATGAAATATATATAGACTGTGCTTTGAAAGTCCTCAGCAACATTCACTTATAGCTTAGTTTTCAATTTGATATTTCATCTAAATGAATGTGATTGGACCCGACTCTGCTCTATGCTAAGCTCAACCCAGTCTATTCTCAATTGTGTAAATTCTCGAATCTGGACAACTCTAGAACCCAAGATTAGAATGCTTAGTCAAATTCCTCAACCCACTAGTCAAATTCCTCAACTTTTAATTTTTTTTTCAATTTCTTCAAATCTGAGAATGCATATGACCTTTCGAAATTCTTCGCACCTATACTCTGTTCATAGGTATAAAAATGTGAGCTAATTAATCTCTAGGTTCTCATCAACTTAACTCATTTGCAACATTCCTCGACGGAACTTCACCCGTTTCTTCAGAATCATCAAGAGTTCAGATTCCCCAGCAAAAGCCTCAATTGAAGAAAATGGAGGATGACCGGAAGCAGAAAGGAGGAAAGAAGCTGGAACAGAACACATCATTTGAAATACCTGAAGATATATATGCTGACTATTGTACTCCGGATGAGGAAATACATGGTAAAGAGACCATGGCGAAGCGAGAAATAAGGCTTCAGAAGATTGAGCGCAGGTGGGCTAAGGAGTGGAAGGAGTACAGATATGTGACTCTGAAATATGCCAGGAAATTCGCCCTCAAGCCACCTTGCAAAAGACCGCCAGAGGGTGATCAACAAGGAGCTCATCCGTGTAGTGTAGCAACTATTGAGGATTATCCTGACGAGAAAGACAAATATTTGTCTAAGTTGCAAAAGATGGCAGAAGCAGCTTTGAAGAAATTCAATGAGGATTCTGCTGCCGCAGCCACTGCTGCCACTTCTTCAGCTGTTGAGGCCTCTGCTACTGCAGTTCCTCAGAAGAAGACTCTGCTGAAGAAACCAAAAGCTTCAACTACTCTACCTCAAGAGAAATTGCCTCAAAAAGGTGCACCAGCTGCAAAATCCTCAACAGCACCCCAGTCTTCACTCCCATAACAAAATCAACTCAGTAAGTTTCAACCTGCACAATCAAGTTCCTCAGTTCCATCTGCAACTAGCTCTGCTACAAAGTCTTCACCCACTCTGTTGAAGACTAAAATGACTGCTGGTAGAGGCATCAGGCCGAGTCCTAGCAAATTCATCAAGGTTCCTTCTGCTTAGAAGGAAGTGAAGAATTTGATGATGAAACAATACAAGAAATCATTAGAAACAAACAGGAGCGTGTTGCACAAGCCTCCGGCAGTTCCATTCCTCTAGCTATGGATCCGAAGGTATTGCTGGATTTCATCGACCTCTGGTATGAAGATCCAAACACACCAGTTGCTGACTTAAAGCTCCTCCTGGTGTCAGCCATATGGTGGCTACTTTCATCAATGAAGCAAAGTGGAAAGAGCAGCAAGCCAAGCAAGCAAAGGCTACTAAAATCAAAAAGGAGAAATTCCTCAAGCAAAATCTCCTCAACCTGACGCCTGAAGCACTTGTATCAACTCAGGCTGAACTCAAAACCCTGACATGCAAGTATACAAGTATTCACTCTGATCATCAAGGCGTCAAAGTGAAATTCATCAAGGCTGCAACAGCTGCTGTTGACGAATACAACAAGAGAACTGCCCCTCCAAAGTAGCAAACACCACCTCAGCCAAGCAATATTGTTCATCTACCTTAGAAATATGAAACTGATGAACCTGCTACTGAGGAAAATCCTCAAAATATTCCAGCTGAAGAAACTGGTCCAACTGATGAAACTGCCAGGCCTAACACTGAACAGTGCCTAATGAAACTGTCCCTTCACCACAACCCTCAAAGGTGAAGAAAGTAGCTCCGTCTGCATCAGACGTGAAGAAAACCAAAGCGTCTGAGAAAGAAGCCAAAAAGAGAAAAGCCTCAATTGCCTCAAAATCCTGAGAGGCCAAACGTCTAAAGATTACTTAGTCAGAATCTTCATCAACCCCGGTGGATGCTACTCCTCTGAATGTAGCACCATCATACATGATGGTTCCCTTCGGAGTTGACTATGTCATTCCTGAAGAAGATGAAGAAATGAATGACCCAGAAGAGGATGAAGTAATGGATGAGGAAATACAAATAGATGATATTCCTCAGTCCACCACTCCTCCGAAGACCACTGAAGAACAAGTGAGTGATAATGAAATTGGATGCATCACACCTATAATCCATGATGATTTCTGGGAAGAAACTCATCCACGCTCACCAAGGTCAACTCAAATCCCTCCAACTCCTGTTGCAACTAAGATTCTCAACGGTTCTGATGGAAAGAGCATTCGAGCGGAATCTGCTCAAGAATCAGCTGCATTAGCTGAATAAAATGCAGCATCAAATACTGCAACTGCCTTGTCCAACAAGCAAATTCCTCAAGCTGATGAGAATCCTCAAACTGAGGAAAATGCTCAAACTGAAGAAAATGCTCCTGCATCTAACACTGAAACTGCCATTGTTGTGGTGAAAACAGAAACAACAATGGTGGTGGCTACTCCTCAAGAACAGCAGCACAATCTTCAACTACAACAAAATCAGCATTTCTCCAAAAGGCCAAAGTTTCAGAAAGAGGCATTCTATGAAGAACGCATGCACTTCACTGGCAAAAACCAATGTGACAAGCTTCGCATTAGACACAGGAAATTCTGGAGAAGAAATCAGCTCAACTACTATGCTTCTATGCTCTGTGGGAGAAACAAGGTATTTCAACATAGCCATATTCCTCACTGTGATATGGAGGAAATACCCTGCTTTGCTCCAGTCCTCAACGTTCTTCACGAAGCTGGGTTACTGCCGTTCTATACTGACATCAGATATTGGAACACAAACATCATTCTTTAGTTTTACACCACACTGTACATCTCTGCGAGCCAAATGATGTTAATACTTGGGTATTGGATTGGATGACTCAGCACACGCACTACAAAGCTCCTACCACTAAATTGCTTTGAGCTCTCCCAATTTCAATTCCCTCAGAGGATGCAGTCCTGATGTATGATGAACAAGAACTTCACAACAAGCTGATGGAAGTCCTCATGAAGCCTCTGGCCAAGGGTCAACCCCCAAGGACTAGATTTCTGGTACAAGACTTGAACTATGAACCCAGAACAGTGTAAAATCTTGTCTTATGCCATTACTCCTATCAAAGGGCATGATGATGAAGAAGATGTCGTAGGCATCATGAAGAATATCATGTTCAATGTCATTCATGGCATACATATGATTCTTCATGATTTCTTCTTGAGGACTTTGGCTGACAATGCTTTGTCCTCATTTGAGTTGAAGATATATGCGCCTTGGATCATGAGATTCATTAGAAACAGGTCAGGCATCAACTATCAAGCTGATTTTCAGAATCACCTCGGATATCTGCCGCCTATCAAAGTCATCAAGAAATCATTTGAACATGTTGAAGCTATTCTTCATATGATGACACTGCTACTCAAGATCCTCCAAGCCCAACTGCCCCAGAGTGATGAATAACAGAAAGCTACTCCTCAGTCTTCATGAAAAGATCGATCGCAATCACAAGTGGCTTAACCGCCAGCTTGGTGCCATTGTGAAAACCCTCAACGAAACTCAGAATGCAGTGAAGAAAAATCACTATTATCTTCATGAGGTGTTTGATCACACTTGGGCCACCTTGGCTCATCTGAAGAATCAAGAGGAACTTGAGGAATTGGAGTTTACTCAAGACTTTGATTGGTCGTGGCCTCCAAATAAGAAATTCAAGCAAATTCCAGTTCCTGACTTGGAGGACAGTTCATTTTCTTCATTTCGCACTGTTGAATCAGATGAAGAACCAGAAGGCACTCTGACTGTTCCAAGGAAGAAACATGTCTCCATGAATCCTTACGCCTCTACATCAACCAAGAAGTGAATTTCTTCAAGGGTGTTAGTCCTCAGTTTTGTCCCTTTTTCATCACTTGATGACAAAGGGGGAGAAATGTGAGAGTTAGTCTTCAAGCGGGATCTATTTTTGGGCTTATAAACTTTATTAAGTTACAAACTCTTGGCTCTTTTGAAGTGTTTGATGTAATGAGTTGTAACTGAAGCCCGATGGTGCTCTGACTCTTTTGAACGTTTTTCTTCGCATGCTTATTCCTCAAAGTCTATTAATGCAGGCATGCTGAAATTTGTGAGACACTATTTTTCATCATGCATTTTCAATTCCTCATATTATATGTCAAATATATGCATGATTTACAAGATACAGGAGGACATCTCCATGATATAAATCATCAATGTGAATCTGCTGTGCAAAGCAAATTCCTCAAAATATGCACATCTTCAGGGGGGGTCTCTCGGTATCTTGATTTCATATTACTCAAACTCAGTAGTTACATTTCATATTATTATCCCCGTTGAAAACTTAACCTAATTTTCATCAACCAGCACAAAGGGGGAGATTGTAAGTGCATCTAGTGGCCTTAGTGATTTTGGTGGTTTGAAGACTTATAGGTTAAGAGACTAATGTGTTTGTAAGTGTATGCTACCTCTTGAGCTTGTGTTGGTTTTTCCCTTGAAGAGGAAAGGGTGATGCAGCACAGTAGCATTAAGTATTTCCCTCAGTTTGAGAACCAAGGTATCAATCCAATAGGAGAATAAAGCCAAGTGTCCAGAGTACCTGTGCAAACACAAACGAGCTTGCACCCAATGCTATAAAGGGGTTGTCAATTGTGTAAATGATTGATTGCAAAGTGAGATCTAAAGGCAGAAAGTGCAACAAGTAAAAGTGTAAGGCTGAAAATATGATGTGAAGTAGACCCGGGGGACATAGTGTTCACTAGAGGCTTCTCTCAAGATAGCAAATATTACGGTGGGTGAACAAATTACTGTCGAGCAATTGATAGAACCGTGCAAAGTCATGACGATATCTAAGGCAATGATCATACATATAGGCATCACGTCTGAGACAAGTAGACCGATAATTTCTTCATCTACTACTATTACTCCACACATCTACCGCTATCCAGCATGCATCTCGTGTATTGAGTTCATGACGAACAGAGTAACGCCTTAAGCAAGATAACATGATGTAGAGGGATAAACTCAAACCAATGATGTGAACCCCATCTTTTTACCCTTTATGGCAACAACACGATACGTGCCTCGCTACCCCTTCTGTCACTGGGTGACGTCACCGCATGGTATGAACCCAAAACCTAGCACTTCTCCCATTGCAAGAATCATAGATCAAGTTGGCCAAAAAAACCACAACTCGAAGAGAATTACAAGGATATGAAATCATGCATATAAGAGATCAGAAGAAACTCAAATAAGATTCATAGATAATCTGATCATAAATCCACAATTCATCGGATCTCGACAAACACACCGCAAAAGAAGATTACATCGGATAGATCTCCATGAAGATCATGGAGAACTTTGTATTGAAGATCCAAGAGAGAGAAGAAGCCAATTAGCTACTAG